>NW_026057578.1:53443485-53602887 GCF_023721935.1 Panthera uncia | reverse complement strand
GGGCCGGCGGGGTCCGCCCGGGCCGGCAGCGTCCGCCGAGCGGCGGGAGGAGGGAGCGGCGCAGACAAAGAGCGGCGCCTGGGCGGGGGCTGTGCGGCCGCCGCCCCGGGACCCGCGCCGCTGCCCTCCGGCCTCGGCGGGCGGCCCACGGCGAGGTAAGCGCTGGCGGCGGGCTCCGGGCGGGAGCCGCGAACTTGGGCCGTGCGGCGGAGTTGGCGCGCGCCCGGGGAGGGGTCGGGGAGGGGGGCCGGTGCCCTCGGCGCCCCGCCGGTGCCCTCGGCCCCGCCGCGGCCTGGCCCCCCGCGGCCGCAACTGCCCGGCACCTCCCGGCTCCTCACCTTCCCGCCCGCCTTCCAGGCACCCCCCACCTTCTCCGGGCCGGCGCTGGGGGCGGGGGTGCCGGCGAGGGCGCGGGAGGGCGCGGGGGCCTGGGCGGCGCGTTCCCGGGACCGGAGACCACCCCGGGCGCGTGGGGTCGCCTGGCCTGCGAGCGGGTGGCGGGCGCGGAGCCAGGAGCAGGCGTGGGACCGTGCGGTGGCCGGGGTCGCCGGGGCGTGAGTCCCCGGGAAGAATAGCCCGTTTCGCGCGGCCCCAGCGCAGGGACGCGGGAGGCCGAGCTCGGCCCGGAGAACTTAACTGTGTTTATTGCAACTATTTACGATCCCGCACAAAGCTGCTGTCACATCGCATAAAGGAGGTCCTCGACTGGGCGAGGGGCGCTTTGTGACGGGTTCCAGGCTCTGCGTCCTGTCCCAGATTTACATGACTCTGTTACAGCCACCTGAAAGAAAGTTTCTCACATCGCTCTGCCCTCTCGGTTTATTCAGGGCGATTTAACCACCAAGTGGTTCTGGAAGAATTTGGTGTGCGATTTTTAAGGCATTGAAGGCAACTCCCTTGTGAGTGCAGTTAGCGTGGCATCGTGCGGAGGTATCTAATTTGCAAAACGCTTTAATTTGGAGACAATAACGATCGCCTTGGAAGGTCTGCGCGGGATGCTGGGGGTTATTGGCCGAGGAACATCAGGCACCTGACTTTAGCATTGTTAACAGCTTCAGGGACAAAGCAGGAACGCGTGTAGAGTGGGCCTGTATCACTTCAGACAATTCCGGTTGGCAGTTTCCCCTTTATTTGGTTTTGTTTACTTTGCCAACAGGTTTAAGGCTGAATCTGCCAAGTTTGTGTCTGCATAAGGGAATGAGCAGGCCCCAGTGGTGGGCCCCAGGAGCTTAAAAATCTCACCGGCCCCTCCTTCTGTTGACCCAAACAGAAACTGAACCAGTGAGGCCAGGGGGTATGGCTCGCCCTGGACCTGCAGGCAGGAGAGGCCCGTCCGGGCCCATCCCCAGCGTCTCCCGGCTTCTGGGAAGGGATTTGGGTAGGAATGAAAATAATTCGGGTGTGTTTCATACCACTGCGTTTGATATTGTTAGCAGCAGTGCTTTTCAAGTCTTGAAATGACCGAACATGAAATTAAGCAGGGCTACTTTAACTTATCGAAACAGATCTAAACTTTGCTTCTGAATACTCTCTTAATTCTCTTGCCGGGCGTTCCTCGATAGATGGGTAAATTAATAACAGGATTCAAGCGTGTGCGGTTTTTGTATAAAGAGAACGGCAGTCTGTGGACGCTCGGAGAAGAAATGGGCTTAAGTGGGAGAGGGAGCTGTTGATGTAGGTTTTTAAGTGTTGGGAGCAGGGATTTCCTGAAAAACGGGTGTTAATGGTGCTTGTGCAGCAGTGACCCACAAGGGAAAATCCTACCTTAATGAATTCTCCCCTTGAGGTTGATTAGATATGCACTTTTGATTGGAGAAAAAGGCCGGATGTTTGTGGTCATCTGGCTGCAGCTCCTTGAGGCTGAAATTGAGAACTTTAAGCAAGTGGGGAGCTTGTGGGAGGTGCCTGACTCTGGCTTCCTCTCCTGGAGGCCTCACCTGGGCTCCCAGCATCTCTGCTGTTAACCTAAACAGACGCCACCACTGATCATTGAGTTTAGTATGAAATTGAGTGTCAGATCACCACCCTTACAACTGAGCACTCCATCACCCACCTCTGCCCACTTGTGGAGAAGGTGGCCCTTTTTAAACATTTGTTTATTTATTTATTTATACTTATTTTTAAAGATATTATTTGTAAGTAATCTCTACACCCAACGTGGGGCTTGAACTCAGACCACGAGATCGAGTCTCATGCTCCACTGGGGAGCCAGCGAGGCGCCCAGAAACTGGCCCTTTTTTAAATGGGCGGGGCTTATGTAAGGTGCATTTCTAATAGTTGGGCTCAGTTTCCAGGCTTTGAGTTTTGCTTTATTCCGTGCTGTATGCTTAAATTCTCTTCATCTCTGAAATCAGTGACCCTGCCCTGTCATTTGCATTGGGGGATTATTGAGGTTTTCCAACCAACAGCAGATCTTATGTACACAGTATTTGAGAAAGGCACTATCATCCATATTAAATACACCGGAAATCTTCCTTGCATGAGCACAAACTAGATAACCTTTTAAAATACCCTAAAGACTCCCTGATTGCCTGGAATAACCTGTAGTCCTTTACTTGATCACTTGCATTAGCTTAATTTGCCCTGGCTAAATGAGGCTGTGTTGCTCTCTGGGACACACAGGCTTCTAACTGCCCAGACTGACTTACAGTGTGCGCTGGGGAGAGAGCGCTCGTGGACATGATTCTCCATCATTAAAAATGAGGCTGGCTAGCTGAGGAGCTGAAAATCGCTTGCTGCAACTGCACAGGAGGGCAGTGGACAATGCTTGGGGAAACTTGTAAGCTAAACTCTTTTCACAAATGAACTGGAAACTCCCCACGACTCACCCCAGAGGCTTAGGGAATTAGTCTTCCCATCCAGAGGGAGAGCAAATGGCGCTTCCAAATTGTTTCTCTTTCCTCAGATGTGTGATGGAAACCCTTCATGGCATGTTTTTACAGGGCCTAAGCTACAAATGCTGTCATGTATGTTGTTAGATGCCTGAGTTCAGGCAACTTCGAAAGGGGTCAAGATGGCCTTTTAACCGGTTGTCAAAAGTATGCAGCTTAAGTAAAAATAGTTTCTTATGTCTTTAGGCCGCTTTCGTAACACAGTCGTAAAAATTAGAGTGTTCTTTCTTTTCCTTTATTTTACTTTGAACAGATCCCAAAGTACGTATATTTCTGAAGGTGTAATCAGCTTTAGCAAGTTATACCCCTCAACGCGCGCGCGCACACACACACACACACCCACATGTCACCATCTGCCCTGTGGTTTCTTGTGTTCATATCTTATACATGTGGATGCCCAACAAATATTAAACACATGAATATTGAATGCTGAGCCTGTTTGGCAGTTAGGGCTCTTGTTTCCACTGAAACGTGAGTAATAAAAGATCTCCAGAATCTTTGTACCTCTGCTCAGAACCTCTGACCTCGTGGGTGGCTTTGTCTCCAGGATGTCTGGACAGTTGGGTGAATTTGGTCTGGTGGCCTCTCCATTTGGTAAATTCTTGGTCAAATGCATCATTGATAGTCCTGAAGCTAAACTTAAAAAAAAACCAAAAACAAAAACAAAAACAAAAAAAAAAAACGAACAAAAAACAAACCCAGTTGCACACCCACCTGGTGGTTTGGCTGCATATATTACTTTTCAGTAGATTGTCCGTGTCAACTTGAATTGGAAACTCTGGGCAAAGCGTTTGTCCTCCTGGCCTGGTACGTTAATTAGTCAGTTCCACCTTACTTTTTTCTCCTGCTTGTATTTTTATTGGTTTTAAAAGGAGAAGCTTCAAGGGCATTTGGAGTTTAAATATTACAGTTTCCTCTTGAGATAGTTTTGCTGGTCAGTGCTTAAATGAAGCCCCAAAGTGCGATAGTCAGGTAAGAATAATAGATACTAACTCGTATGTTAATGTATAGTTTACGGATTGCTTTCCACAAAGGCCATCCTATTTAATATTTGGCATATCATGGTAAAATGGACTCTGGCCCTTATTTCTCTGTGAGGAGACTAGAGCTCAGGGGCAACCCCAGGGATGATGGAGCTTGAACTTGAGTATAAGTCCTGCCCTCCAGAGCCCTTGGCCCTGCTAAGCAGGCAGTAGATAAGGAACGCCAAAAGAGTGCTGGATAGATGTTTTTCTGAGGCTGTTGATCTAATAGCATGTACCACTAATGAAGTGAAGCATCGTAGACCTTGCGTGGATGCCTTTGCCATGTTGCACATGTGAGCAGATAGTGGTGGGAGCAGATTCTCTAATGTGAGCTGACTCTGAAGACGAGCCGTTTCAGGGGAGGCAGGCAGGAGCGGTTACAGTGAGCTGTTGTCCTTGCTTCATTGCTGGGAGCCAGCATTACCTTGGAAAGGCTCTGCAAGTTGAAATGTGCTTATTCACTCTTAGTTTGTATCTCGGTCTGCTCCGGATGCCGTAACAGAAGCACACAGACTGGGTGTAAAACTGAAATTTATTTCTCACAGTTCTGGAGGCTGGAAAGTCCAAGATCAAAGTGCTGGTAGTTTCAGTTCTTGGTGAGTCTCTCTTCCTGGCTTGCAGAAGGCCACCTTCTCATTGTGTCCTTGTGTGCTCTCTCCTTTCTGCTTGCAGAGAGTCTGGTGGCTTTTCCTCTTCTTATAAGGTCATCAGTCCTGTGGGATTAGGACCCCACCCTAAGAATCATAATTACCTCCTCAAAGGCTGTCTCCAAACAGCCACTTTGGGGGTTGGATGGAGCTTCAACATATGAATATTGGGGATACAGTTCATAACAGTAACGCTGTGTTCAAAAACAAGGCTGATTGTTTTAGAAAGTCCTATTGCTTCCCTCATCCAGATCTGGAATCTGCTGATTGGAGAACACCTGCCAGGGATGGTTATAGAACAGACCTAAGGAGGGGATGGCAGTTCATTATTGGTCATGCAACCTCCAAATAGGGAAGGAGCCTGGGCACTGGGCTTTTAGATGCTGGTCAGGTTTTAGGTAGAATGATTAAGGAGAGAAATCAGTGCTGACTTAATCCATTTATGGATGCTTCACCTCAGTACATGTAGGTTTTTTTTGGTATCAGGAACAAGATAAAATATCAGCTATAGGGAAAGCATTGGGTTTGTATGGTAATGAAAGCCCATCCTGGCCCAAGCTGTAGAGAGCCAAGTGGGAGGGCCACGCTGTCCCCTCTGGGCCTGCTGTTGCTGTGAGTTTGTGGGAGCGGGGGAGGGGCAGTGGGAGAGGGAGAAAAAGAATCCCAAGCAGGCTCCCCGTGGGCTGGGAGCCTCACACGTGGGGCTCGAGACCGTGACCTCAGCCCATATGGAGTCAGATGCTTAACCAACCGGGCCACCAAGGTGCCCCATGAAATTAATTATTTTTTAGTGTTTACTTATTTTTGAGAGACAGAGACAGAGAGAGACAGAGAGCTAGGGCGGGGGAGGGGCAGAGAGAATGGGAGACACAGAATCCTAAGCAGGCTCCAGGCTTTGAGCTGTCAGCACAGAGCCCAGCAGCTCAAACCCATGAACCGCGAGATCATGACCTAAGCCGAAGCCAGACGCTTAAACCGACTAAGCCACCCAGGTGCCCCCCATGAAATTAATTTTTATATTTTTTATCTTACCCAATAGATCAAAAATATTTTTATTTCTATGTGTAATCAATATAAAACCGTATTAATGAGATAGTTTACCTTGTTTTGCTTGTGTGCAGTCTTTGAAATCTGGCATGTATTCTGTATTTCTGGCACACCACATTCCTTCTTTCCATTTGGAGTGGCCAAGAGCCTCTTGAGGTTAGTAGTGGCTGCCATATTGCAGAGGACAGGTCTGTACTCATTTTAGGATTTCAGCTTCATCTATTCTGTGTGTCTCAAAGTTGAGATAGCTAAGGAGACAGCATGGGCACAATTCAGAATAATAGTAATGGCAATTATTATTATTCCTTAGCGGGCAAGGTCTCACCCTTGTAGATCTAGGGAATAATATACTATTTCCTGCGCTTGATAAAGTCAGATTTGGTTACATGTAAACTTTGTCCAGTTTACAGATATTTTTAAAATGTGTTTTGAATTCTCGAGGGTAAGTTGCCAACTTAAAATAACTTTTGGGTATTAGTGTTCAACATATTTCTGATGTACATTAAGTGCTTTAGAAGTACACAAGCTAAAATCGTATTTTCTTTAGTGATCGTTAGTTTATCTGTTAACACACGCACACACAATCTCATGTTGTGATTACTGGTCTGAGCACTTTATACAAAGTAATAACTCATTGAATCCTCTCAAAAATTAGGTGTAGATACTGCTAGCAAATAGTGGATATGGAACTCAACCTCAGGCTGACTTCTGAGTCTCTGCTCTTATCGACGAAGCTAGGCCACCGTCTTTTCGTTAAGATGTCTCTGAAAATACATAAACAGAGCCATAAACTTTTATTAGGTGTAAGATTTGAGAAACCTTGATGGAAAACCATCGATAAAGTGTGGAGCTTGGGTATCAGTTCATACTGGAACTTCTTGTATCAGCCAGGCAGTGGAGGAAGCCCTGAACTTGGGAAAGACATAATAAATACAGCTGCTCCAGGGGTCATGAAAGGCTAGCTGTGCAGGGTCACAGAGGAGCATGACTGGGCACCCTTGGCCTTGCTTCTCCTCTCAGCCCCTCCTTGCTGCATACCACGGGCCATTGCTCCTCAGATGGGCAAACTCTCCAGCTCTGAGGTGGGCATCAGTATCCCTGGGAGGGCTTGCCTTAGACCTCAGATCGCTGGGCTCACCCCAGAGGGTCTGACCCGCAGGATGTGCTTTTTTGCTGAGTTCTCAGGTGGCCTGCGATGGGATGGGAGCCACACGTTGAGAACCACTGTTGAGGGATTTGCAGTATAACACGGGGTGAGTGAGGAGGTTTCTCTGTTTGATGATAGTAGCAGTATTTTAATTTGACAGTGGCCCACAAGCCTGCATGCAGGTACTATTGTGCAGGTCTCTGGAGCTGGCTCCTTTGTAAATGGCTGTGTGGGGGGCTCCCCACCCAATTTCCACCACTGTGGGGACTGAGGAGGCAGGACTGAGTTTTCTTGTTCTTCCACTTAGTTCCTGAGCGCTTGTTTTGTTGGGATATCTTTTGGGAGGTCATTGTCAGTTGCTGCTGTTTTTTCTTAATGAGTTCATGTTAGAAAGAGAAGGTAGGTCGGTAGGTACTTGGAGCCTTGGAGCCCAACACACCAAATCCTTTTCTTTTGTGCTTTTGTGAGATCTGTGCAGGTCTCAAAGAATCCCAAAATGGCTTTGAAAATGTACTTCTTGGATCATGAGAGGGGCCAGGTCAAGTGTCAGTCTGGATTTTTGGAAGGCTTCTCTAACAAGGTTCCAATGGGAGCTTTGACATTGGTAATCATTCCAAGTAAGACCGTCCTTAATATACCCTTCTGTGTTTGGAAGGCCCTTAGGGGCTCTCAGAGCATTGGCTAGCTTTTGCCCAGGGCAGGTGGAACTGAGATAGAACCGAGAGTCCGGTGCCCCTGTTGGGAGAAGTATCCATATGTCTGTCCTAAGACTCAGGAACACAGTGGTTTCAGATGGTCCACACCTTGGGCAGCTTCTTTGAATTCACAGTCTTAGATTTGCTGTCCAGCTGTCTCCCCCTGGCCAGCTCTGTATCTAGCATGTTCCAGGAGGAGCAGAAGCAAAGATTTATTTATTTAAACAAGCTTAATAATTCTCCCAGCAGCAGTGGGGGTGGCCAGCTAGTAAGAAATGTTACCAGAAGCTGAAGTCGCAGCGAGATGCCTAGAAAGTGCCAGTGGCTGTCTTACCAGACAAAGCCCATCAATGTCTGCATTGATTTTCCTTAGAGGATGGGGCTCAGTTTTAATATCTTATGAATTTTGGCTGAATATTTAAGGATGTCTGCAAGTCAACAAGTATTTTAATTATGTCACTTATGAGCCTGGCTGCAGAAGAGAAGAGCAGTGCCTGTTCTCTCCTGCCAGCTGCGTCCATTTTAAGGACAATCACTCTAAAAGCTTGTTTCCCTGTTTGCAAGTCTTGTTTGTGTTGGGTGGGGGTGATGGGGAGAGGTCTGAATGGGTGATAAACAGCCCTCTTACTGCTCTGAGTGATGGAAACCAGCTCGGGGACATTGACATAAAAACTGCAAGCTGCTGGAGAATTTTTAAGAGATCAAGAAATAACCAGGGATTCAAGGAGTTATTTTAGAGACAGTTGCAGGAAATTTGACGTAGGTGAATAGTGAATTTTCATCAGCCCCCCTCTTTTTAAAGAAACCTATTTAGGAACAATATCTGGCAAGACAGATATAAAAGCAGATCGTTCTTTGCATCCTTTCACTTCTCCCCTCCATGTTTCACCTTTGCATGCGACTCATTTCGTGTACACCCCCGCCCTGACCATTTATCTTAAAGTCAGTTTTCCATCTGTCTCCATTACCAGCATGCATATGGTTTTTCCTTTACGTGCTTTGGTTACTGCCCTCCTTGGCCCTCTGCCCTCCTTGGCCCTCCCTAGCTCCTAACTAGGAGCTCCTCCTGCCACCCCTTTATTAAGCCATCTCTTGCCTTCCCACGGTTTCCTTAGTAGGTCTGTTTTAGATGGCTCAGTAGGTGAGACCCAGTGGCGACTGTAAGCAAACCACGCCGTTATCCTCTAAACAGAAAAAGGGGAGAGATGACACTCAGCTGGCCATCATAATTTTCGCTTTGAAGCATGCCTGGGTAGAACGGAAGCCCACTTGATGTGGCCTAGTTTAAGGCTCAGGTGTTTAATATGTTGCTGCTTAAACTTGATTGTGCCACTCCCTCAGCGCTGGTCAGGAAGGCTCATTCCACCTTTCAAAAAACAGAGGTAGGTTCCCTTTTTGTCCATGTCTCAGGTCGGTGAGGGTTACATGTTGAAGGAAGAAAATACGTGCTTAACATGATGGCATATTAATATGTGCAAATCCCCATCCATTTTGGGGTCTTAACTGGCTGTTAGGTATGGATCAAGAAATAAGAGCACTTCACTTTGGCAAATATGTTAATTGTTAATATTTTTAAAAACTTAATTGAGAATTGGACCTCCAGTCCTATATATAGATGAGTGGTTCTCAGCTGGGGGTGATGTTGCCCATATGGACATTTGGCAGTGTCTGGGGACATTTTCCAATTATCTTGACGGGGGAGTGTGCCTGGTGTCTTAGTGGGTACAGGCCAGGGATACTGCTAAGCATCCTGAAATACACAGGGCAGCTCCCACCCCAGAAAATCTACTGGCCCAGGATGTCAGTATTTCAGCAACCTTCATGTCAGTGAACGCTTCCTTCCTTTACTCAAATCCTTAAATTAATGGCACATGTATTCTTTCACACAGTTGCCCATATGGAGATAATTTTTTTTCATCCATTTTTATAAACATGAAAAATATCTATTTAGAGAGCTAGACAGTATTTATACATCTTGTAGTTATATAAAGGAGAAACCTCCTTTAATATAACTGACTTAACCGCGGTTTATCTTTAATACTGTTGGTGAAGTGTGGCATATGTTGGTTTTTCAAATTGTGTACTTCTCCATGTTTGGACCATGTAAGTATAAAACGTCGATTTGTAGGAAACCTTTTGAAATCTAGCTGAACTGTGATAAAAACATACTCTCCTTAGAATGTCCACTTACAAGGAAGTCATGGAGTCCCTTGTCAATTGTTTTTAATAACTAGTCAATTTTCAGAGTTTGGTCCACTCCAAATCTGTCTGCCTAGCTCAGAATCCTTTTAATCGGTGGCTATCCATAGGAAAAAAAAATTTTTTTTGTAGTTGTTATGGCTAAAGTTCGTAAGATTCTAGGTTCAACCTGACAATCATTGGACTGGTCACATCTGTTAGCTTTCAGATGTTTCATTTCCATCTTTGTATAGTTCCGAAAAAGAAACTCTTCAGGGGAGAGCGAACGAAAATACCGCAAATGAGACCTTATCCAGGGAAACGGAAAGAGAAAATTATAATTTGGCTGTTAGTCTCTGTCCAGGTTAGTGGCGTAGGTGCCTATTAGCTGGGCTGGAGTATGATGTTGATGTCTCTACTTCTTTTTCTCTTCAGACGTAGACTCGGACTTGACAGAGTCCAATGAGCCCAGAAATTAAGAGGGTGGCCGATTAGAAGTTTCCTTGGCTATATCTAGATCTATTTTGTATAAATCACTTCCTGCTATACTGCTCTTCCTTTTTTGTTGCTTCTTCTCTCTTCCTGTTCAGTTATGGGGATAAACACAAAATCAGCACTTTGTAAGTCTTTGAATTTTTCTTAGTGAAGATTGTTAAAAGGCACAATCAGTCCTTTCTTTTTTCTAAATGTTCACATCCTCACGTGGGCTGGGGAGGACCTCTGAAAGGTTAACAGTAACTCCTTCTGACAGACTTGAACCTTCTAGGTATGAGCTCTAAAACAATGTAACCTATCTAATTGTTCTTTGCAGGCTCCTATCGTTTGATTCTTACAACAGGGGTGGAGGGAGGCAAGTGTGGTCACTACGCCACTGAGTGAATGAGAAAAGTGCGGGTCACTGGGCAGTGGCTAGCCCCGGGGGTCTTGTGAGTGGCCAAGGGGATCCCCAGGCCCATGCCCTCAGCATTGCATGGGGTCTGGGTTGTGTGTGTGAGCTGCTCTAATCCAGAAGCTGCGGACTCTGGACTTCCTTCCTGCTTTGTGTATGTATGTCTCCTCCCTGAAAGTAAAATGTTTGCCTTTATTCAGTAACTTCTTGACTTGTGATTTTAATAGGAGCTGGAATCACAGTATCTTTCGGAACTTCATTAGCAGCTAGCCTCGGTTTGAACTTCAAAAATCTTGCTTTGAGCGAAGACTGGACGGGTCCTCTCCTTTTCCCCTGCTGCTAATTTATCTCACGTTGTGCCTCCAGCCCTTAACCTCCCAACCTCTATTTTTGTCTTCTGTGAAACAAGGCCTTAGGGCTCCTGTTTTTAAAGACCTTGCACAGCCCTGCCATTCCCTCTTTAAACATTTGAACCACACCGCTCCTTTTCAGAGGAGTTTTGTCCAAGGAGGGTGGCATGAGCAGACTTCTGTCTCAATTTTATTGCTCTTCCTTTTTTGTGAATCTAGTTTGAGGACTGAAAAGGCACGTGTGTGCAGGTGTAGAAAAGGCTGCGTTATTCATTCTGATCTGACCCACAAATTGGACCGCTGTCCCCATCACACACTTAATGCTTTGCAGTGCCACCTAAGTGACAGGCACCATGCCAAGTGCCCCGGATACAAAAACACGCCCTCAGGGAGGGTATAACCCAATGTGAGATGGTTTTCCAGGTTCCTGCTCAGCTCTCTTCACGATTAACTAGTATTTAAAATGACTGTGACATCTCTGTGGGGTCCTGTAGAGAATACAAGGGAAGATGCACGGAAGTCCCCAAGGCCAGGTAGAACCCGTTTCAAATATTCCAGGGAAGGGTAGTTTTCTTCGAGATCTTTTGGAACTCTTCATTTTACAGACAGCCCCAGAGTCAGCCAAATGCCAACTGAGCAGAGATACATTCCACCCCCCCTCCCAGGATTGCCACTGTTCTCCCTGGGCCTGGCTGAGGCTCATACTCTCTGCTCACTTGGGGTGAGCACTCACTTTTTGGATCCACGAGTCCATAACTTTCAGAGATTGTAAACCTTACATCTTTGTTGTTTATTTGCTTGAGACTTTTAGATCTTAAAAATTAGTAGGGGTGCCTGGGTGGCTCAGTCGGTTGGGCATCCGACTTCGGCTCAGGTCATGATCTCATGGTTTGTGAGTTCGAGCCCCGCCTCGGGCTCTGTGCTGACAGCTCGGAGCCTGGAACCTCTTCAGATTCTGTGTCTCCCTCTCTTTCTGCCCCTCCCCTGCTCGCGCTCTGTCTCTCTCTCTCTCAAGAATAAACATTTTTTAAAAATTAAAAAAAAATTTTAAAAATAAATTACAAAAAAAATTAGTAAAGCTACTTTTTGGTGTGTTTAAGAGAAGGCTGGCGTTAGGCGGCACGCCGATACCTCCTTATTCCTTTTGTTTTAAATTGATAATGGCATAAATGCATTATGGCATTACATTTTAATCTGGAAAAGATTTATGTAGTCAAGTTACTGCTTCACCCGGATTAGTAATGAATATTGTAAATCACTCCTGTCCAGACATTTTGCAGGTTTATTTTGTATCCTACTGGTAGTCTAGTTTGAAATGTGTCTCTTTTGAAACTTAAACTCTGTCTTTCTCCATCATCGAAGTTCTTTTTGTCTATTTTAAGTGCAGTGTTTCAGGCTGTTGACTTCGGCTTTATCTAGTACCCAAATCGTGCCATTCGGCATCAAGTTGGGATGAAGCTGTTGTCTGTAGGTGGGCTGATTTGGGTACTTCTTTAGCCCTGTTTAGCATCAGGAGATAACTGAATACTGGCATTCAACACAATTAAAATCATAATTTGTGATTTGTCTTCCATTTCATACCGCACCAGTTTGCATTTAACTTTTGATGATGTGAATTAGTGTAAAATAGTTTTTATGAGACGCTGTAATTATTTGTCATTAATGCTTGGTGTTTTAATTAACTTAATTTGAGAATAATGAGACTATAACTTGAAATATGAGTTACGTGATGTCACTGTAAAGATTCCTGAATGCATCGATTAAAGAATACATCGATTCCTGGTTCTCGGCGACCTGAGTGGGAAAGAATTTAATGTATGTTCAATAAGCTTGTTCTGGGTCTCATTCAGGAGAGGAAGTTTTTTGTTGTTATTTACAAACTCGTAGTCTTTATTATTTTACATATTCAAGTATATATAATGTGTTCTCTGAAGAACAGGACAAAAATTGTAATGAGTTGCAACTATATAATGACCTTATTTTATTGTGTTAAGCTAATGGAGTAGATTTCTCTCCTTTTGTTCATTCCAGTTTTCACCCACCTGCTTTTCCAAAGTACACTTTGTAATTCATCCACGTTATGCTTTGCATGTATGTATTTCCAGATAGTACGTATGGTACATATATTTATTTATAAGTTTATTTACCTTGAGAGAGAGACAGTGTGAGTGGGAGAGGTCCAGAGAGGGAGGGAGAGAGAGAATCCCAAGCAGGCTGCGCACTGCCAGCCTGGAGCCCAGTGCAGGGCTTGAACTCAAGAGCCATGAGATCATGATCTGAGCCGAAACCAAGAAGACACTTAACCGATGGAGAGCCACCCAGGTGTGCCTGTATTTTTACATGAACATGTATTTGATATGAACCTTTAATTTTAGAATAGTTTTAATAATTTTTTTTTACATTTCTTTTAAATTTTTTCAAGTAATCTCTACACCCAGCGTGGGGCTCGAACTCATGACCCCAAGATCAAGAGTCACATGCTCTTCCAACTGACCCAGCCTGGCACTGCTAATTTTAGGATAGTTTTAGATTTACAGAGAAAATTCCAAAGTTGGTGTTGGTACATTATTGTTAACTGAAGTCCACACTTTATTTGGATTTTCTTAACTTTTATGTAATGTCCCTTTTTTGGATCCCCCCCCCCCCCCCCCCCCCAAGAAGACCACATGATACTTAGTTGTCAAGTCTCTTTAGGATCCTCTTGGCTATGAAAGTTTCTCAGACTCTCCTTACTTTGATGACCTGTGCACTTTTGAGGAAGACCAGTCATGAGTTTTGTGGAACCTTCCTCAGTTGGGATTTGTTTGATGTTTTTCTCATGATTAGACTGGAGTTGGGGGTTTTTGGAAGGGAGATCACAGACATCAGATGCCATTTTCATCATCTCAGTGGTGCGTACTGTCAGTGTGACTCATGACCTCCGTCCCCTGGCTGAGGTGGTATTTGCAGGCTCCCCACTGTAAAGTTAACTCGTGTTCCCTCTGTCCGTCCAGCAGTTGGGGAGGAAGTCACTTAAACGGGGAGGAGTTATGTTCTCCCTCCTCCAGGGGGTTGTATCTCAGTTATTTGGAATTGTGCATGGGAGATTGATTTATTCTCTCTGAAAGAGGAAGGTTTTCAGTGGTCACGGGGGCATTGTAGCCCCACCCTAGGTGCCGGTCCAGAGGAGGAAACTAGGGGCCCGCTCTGGTTTTAGAATGTGGTCCTAGGGTATGTATTAGGAACGCAGATTCCTGGGCCTGCTTTGGCCCTACTGCCTGAGTCTCCTGGGGAGCGTTGGTGTGAAAGTCTTCCTGTTGAACAAGGTGGTTCTGACAGGTTTTCAAGGTGGAGAACCAGCTGCTGTGTATTACCATTGGCACCCTCTCTCCCAGGCTCCCCTGCAGAGGACCTCTGGCCTGGCCACGCCCACAGTTTTAACCCCTTCTGGACGTCCTGAGTGGCTCACTGTATAAGCCCAAAGCCATTCTTGCCTTAGAATGATGCTCTCAGAGCTCCAGCAGCTGGGAAGTAGTGGAGTTAACAGCCGGGGACCCAGTGGGAAGGGTCTGTCTAGGCTGCAGTAGGGAGGTCCTCAAATGCCCAGGCCTGTCCGAAAATGGTTTTGTCACATGAGTGCACAGGTGAGAGCGAGTGAAGGACCGTGCGGTGGTGGGGGTAGCCTGTGGATGCTGTCCACGCTTTGACAAGTAGGAGCCACGAGCAGATGCTCATGGCTTCCTAGTATGCCCGGTGACTCGTGCTTTGCAGTGGCCGTCTAACTTCCTAGGCCATCTCCGACTGCAGGGGGAAGGCAGTGGCCTCAGGTGGCTTCTCCTGATGGAGGAGGCGCTCAGTGGAGAGGGAGCTCCTGCAGTGGTCTCACTGGCCCACTCTGTAAGTATAGGGCTAGAGTCTGCTGCCCCAAGCACGGACTGGTGACCCTTACCTCCTGCCCTGGTGCTATGACATCATTCCAGTGTGCGCATGAGCAGAGGTCTGGGCAGGGTGAGGGTTGGCTCAGAAGCTGGCTTGGGGGTGGGGCAGGGCGACTTGGGAAGGCCCCTTTCCCTCCAGCGGCTGAAGGTTCTAGAGAATCTTTCTCCAGAGCGAGAAGAGTGGTTGACCTTTTTCTTGGGTACAGAAAGGGTTAGAAATAAGGCCAGGAGCCCACTTCACTTTCCTGTTTATACCTTCTCTCTCCCAAAATAATGGTAGAATTTGAGGGTGGGGGGTAGAAGGCCCCTGTGGGGAGACTACTTACTGTTCCAGTCTTCCCACAGCTCCATGGATTAGAGAGACTCCCTTGTATTCATTCACACAAACACGATTTTATCAGTATGTTTGTTTATTAAAATTGACTGGATACAAGCATCTGCAGTGGCTTCTTTGAACGTGATTTCCTTTTAAATCCATGCCTCCGTGGTAAAGTATAATTTACGATTCTGTTTTTTGACCTGCGGATTTCTAATTTTTTAAACAAATCTTGTCTTTCTCTGAATTTTTGTTTTGACTACATTTTTGTGAGGTTTGGTGGCCATGTGTAGAAGAATCCACTTGATATGAAAGCAAGGATTCCCACTTTGTTTCAGGGCAGTATTTTTGGAATTGGCTGGTCTTGGGTTTTCTTTATCACACACAAAAAGATTTTTGAGAGCACGGTTTCCATATGTAAGAGTGGAGTTGGACAAAGTGATGTCTGAAGCTTTTTCTCAGCTCTCAAGGTGGCGGAGGCCTTGCCCAAAGAAACGAGTCGCACGTAGTAGGCAGAACATCAGACTGGAGAGCTGGGTCCAGGCCTGGAGCTGCCTCCCCACGTCAGTGGGCCTTCCTGTTCTTCACAGCAGCAAGAGAATATTCTGCTCTGAAAGGTCCCTCCTGCCCCAAGTCTGGAGTCTAGGGATTTGTTGAATCTGATGGCTCAGGTTCATGACATAATGTGGGGTTCCAAGTGATTCTCCAGCGTGGGAACCCTGAACCCTGGGCTGTGAGTGGATGGACTTCATGTAGTGGAAAGAACGTACATTTTTATTTTTCACTAGTTTCTAACTGAAATTTAGTATTCCTTTCTATTGCAAACACGGGTAACACCCCCCTTGAGATTTCACAGTCATCACAGAAATGACTAGTATGTTCATAACCACATCACAGTGGTTGCAGATAGTGGTTGAAATTTGAGCTTCTTATCATTCCTTGGAAATTATGGTCATTATTAGATCTGCTGCGGCACCCTTTTGTTTAGTGAGTTAATAAAGAAGCACATATATTACAGTATCTCATGTGTTTTTTAAATAATATTTTAATAACTCTGCTTCAGTGCAATTGCATAAAACGAAAACCATTTGAAAGCATCCTGAGGAGGAGTCTGAGGCCTCACCAGCCTGACTTGCGGGTGGGGGTGTGTGCACAGGAGAGTGACACCTTTTGGGGACCCGGTACCGTCCTGTCTGGTCATGCAGCTGTTGGGCCCTAGACCTCACGCCAGAGATGATCTATACAAGCCTTGCAGGAGGGTGATTTAATTTTGTTGCCTGGCAGAACTCTTTTCCGGTCACGCAATGATGACAACATATCTCCCAAATGGGTAAAATAGGATCTGTTCTCAAAAAAAAAAAAAAAAAAAAAGAAAGAAAGAAAGAAAAAGAAAAAAATCCAAAAATTTTATTTAAATTACATAGCCTAATCATTGTTTCTGTAAATTTAATCATTTAAATTGTCAAAGTAGGAAAATATACATTCAGTTTACTAGCTAACAGAAAGCTGAATATAGACAGTGTTCTGGGATTTTTGATCATTTAATAGACTGGTGGGGTTGGGTCATGGATTTGGTACCTAGGGGTTTAGAATAACTACCAGCATCAGGAAAATGTTGATGACTTTTAGAAATCTCTTGCATAAAAGAGTTCAGTTTTTTGGTTCTCAGCAGTGTTGTGGCGAAATGGTTTCTGGAGTTTTGACCCCATGTTTCACAGAAATATGCTATAAAAAATAGTTCGGGGGCACCCCTGGGTGGCTCAGCTGATTTAGCTCCCGACTTCGGCTCAGGTCATGATCTCACTGTTTGTGAGTTCCAGCCCCACATCGGGCTCATTGCTGTCACCTCAGAGTCCGCTTCAGATCCTCTGTCCCCCCCCTCTCTGCCCCTTCCCCACTCACACTATGTCTCTCAAAAGTAAATAAAACATTTAAAAAAATAGTTTGGAAGAAGAACTGGTGCAATGCTTGTACTATGCTCCTCTGTACATAGGATTATAAATACTAGCTGCTGGAAATTCGCAGAAAATGATGGATGGTGTGGAGGAACATTTGTAAAGTATTATTGTGACAGTCGCTACTATTTATTGAGCACTTTACATTTCATACATGTTGTTCTGTTTGATCTTCACTGCCCCCTTACAGGCTGCCCTTATCCCTGTGTAGCAGATGAAGGGAGCGATTGGAGAAGCTAAGTGATTTATCCAAGGGTTAGCCCTGACCGCCTCTCTGTTTTCATGTGGGCGTGTTCTGTTGGCACACGTGGGCGGTGACCCTGGAGTCACCAGCTTTGCAACTTCAGGATGCGGGCAGGCAGGAGTCCCGTGTTCCTGATGGTCTGGGTGCCGGGACTTGATTGGGAGTTGAGTGGGCACGCCTCCTTCTACATCCCTGCAGGCATCTGCGTCCTGCCCTGCTTGAAAGTGCAGTCACAGAACTACCTCCAGACTCACTCAATGGCCAGTTCCTTCCAATTGGGAAAGGCTCACAGGAAGCAAAATGAGCCTAGTCACTTGCTCTGGGCTTCCCAAGTGGGGTTTGCAGCTCCACCAGGTCTGAAAAGATGTAAACTGAACTCTCACATACCATATTTGAGACCTAAACTGAACGCTCACATACCATATTTGAGACCTAGTTTTCTGAGACCTCTCTTTTATGGCACTGCTGATCTCCCCTCCCCTCCCCTCCCCTCCCCTCCCCTCCCCTTCCCTTTTTCCCCCTGGTAGAGTTTTCTCTTAGTGATAAAGACAAGGCTAACTCATAAAGATAGGATTTGAAGAGGAAGATGCCTCCTGCAATCTTATCCCAAAAGAGAAACTTCACATTTGTAATTAGTCCCTATAAGTATTTGTAACCATTTGTACAATTTTATGTTCTTCTCAATATGACCATTTTCCCCCTTTGTTCGTAATCTTTGTACCGTTTTCTTGTTGAGTGATGTCCCAGAGTTGTAAGTGCCATCAGTTGGAGAAGCAGCCTACTGAGTTGGTCATTTAAATGTTTGCTCCAGTAGACAAGGTCCCTGTGTGCATCTCTGAGCATATTGCTTTTCTTCTACTGAATTGTTTCCAGAGCCTCCGTTCCTCAGAGAGAGATTGCAGAGTTAAATGTGGTGGACATCCTTATGGTTCTTGATGTATGTTGCTACAATGCCCTTCTAAAGGGATGTACGAATTTTCAGTAGTGTGGAAGTATCAATGTCACCCAAACTATGCTGCTTTTGAAAGAAGGTCAGTGGCCCCTCCATAAAGACATTTTGAGTTAACGTAGTCTGGACCACCTTATCTCAGAATATCCGTAAAACAGCATCACTGCTGTTTAAAAACGAATTGACTGCAATTTGTTCATACCTCGTTTAAAGCGGTCCTTGAAGGTCAAGGACTCTGCCGGTACTCACTGATTTTAGAACTCCTGCACGGTCATTCCCTAGGCAGGGTCCTGCTGCCGACTCTTGGACTTTACTTTCTAGCTGGTGGGCTGTTCTTTGATGGGATTCTCTGATAGCATACGAAACATCCTCAGCGGTAGCATGTCTTTTCCCTTTGAGGGCGCATTTAGTTTTTGTGAATAGTAGATTGTTCTTTGGAGCCTTATTTGGGGCCTACAGTGGGTGACAGAAGTGGATTATCTTGCTTTGGTCCCTGGCCACATGGGACAGAAGGAAAGGGACTCTGTTACCTCCGAAGACATTTTCAGGAAGAGTTGCGAATGTTTTTAGTAAACTTGCCACACCTGGAACAGGCAGATAACCTCCCAAAGGAACAGTTCAGAATGGGGTGTGTGTGTGTGTGTGTGTGTGTGTGTGTGTGTCGATCGGATTACATATATTAGCTGTGTATTGTTGAGTAATAGATTAAGAGCCCAGGTAAGCTGTGCTCAAACTCCAGACCTGTGGAAACAGAGATAATAGACGAATGTAGTTCTAACCTGCTAAGTTCGTGGTGATTTGATACCTGGCAGTAGGTGACTCATACAGTATACAAGTTCAAGCCGTTCTTAGCCCTGCTCAGTGAGACTTTATTGCTGCCAAGAGGGACTCCCTGAAACTACAGCCCTACTTCTTTATTAGGGTTTTATGATGTTTCTCCTCATTGGCTCAAGAGATGATAGAAATCACTTTATGATGAGCCCTTTAAAAAGATTTTTAAAGACAATGAAAGAATGAAGCGGGCGGCAGAGGTGGGGGGATGGCGGGGATTAAGAGGGGAAAGGTGAACAAGGTAAGAGCGGGGATAGTAGCGTGAGTCGCAGGGAATGTGGACTCTCTCTCCCGGCTGGGAAGTATCAGTGTTGTGTGCGGTACGAGGAGTGACCAGAAAGTGGGACAAACTTGGTGTAAAAATAAGTTGTATTTTTAAGTTTATATATTAGTTTAATAATTGACCTGAGCCGCCACCTTCCATTTTGCTGCTGCCTGTAGAGTGCTGGTTAAAACTTCGAATCTGAGAAGGGGTGAGGTTGATCTCAAAGAGAACCCTGACATGGGAGTATTTGCCCAAGTGCACGACACCTGTATGTGTGAACTTAGTCCGATCAGGTGCACACACACGTCAATGCTAGGATGGGGGTGTTTACCCCTTCCCTCTGCAGAAACAGGGTTGACTTAGGCCTGGATGCCTGGACCCCTTTTTGTGTTTCATCTCCTATCCTCCACTATATATTCCCTTGAGAGACACTTTTAATTTTATTTTTGCCACACACATCATATACGTTGTACCAAATGTAATTTGCTGTTAACTTAATACATCTAGTGCCAGTGCTTAGATGGCCTACTTGTGGTGTCTAATAAAAGCTTAGATGCCTAACAGTAAGGTAACTTACAGAATTTGACGTTCCCGGGTCAACCCTGTTATGACCATAACCTAATTAGTATTTTGTGAAACGGATTTTTATAATTTGGTTATATTTGGGGCATGCACTGTTGATTGAGTCACTTAGGAGTAGCTGTTTCTCTTCATGGTGTTGTTAAAAAACAAAATTCAACTGAGTAAGTTTTTTAAGGATCTTAATTTGCTTTATTCAACAATTTATGAACCAGGCAGCATCCTGTCCCACAGATAGAAAGGACCTCTGAGGAGCTGTACAAAATGGAAGACTTTTATAGGGAGAAGGGAAGAAGAACAAAGAAATTATACTAGACAAAAAAGCAGATTGGCCAGACAAGGTCACCTTCCTTTAGGGGATGGCAGGGGTCTATCAGGAAAACTACCTAATTAGTGCTGATGAGGTGATTCCTCATTGATTGGCTTAAGATTCCATTTTTGGGAGAGCAGAAACTTGTTTTTTAATTTTTAAATGTTTAATTTTTAACATTTCCCCTCTTGGTGAGTATCCAAAATTCTGTAAAGAACTTATCAAACTCAACACCCAAAAAACAGATAATCCAGTGAAGAAATGGGCAGAAGACGTGAATAGACACTTTTCCAAAGAAGACATCCAGATGGCTAAGAGACACATGAAAAGATGCTCAACGTCATTCATCACCAGGGAAATACAAATGAAAACCATGATGATACCACCTCACACCTGTCAGAATGGCTAAAATTAACAACACAAGAGGCAACAGGTGTTGGCGAGGATGTGGAGAAAGGGGAACCCTCTTACACTGGTGGGAATGCAAACTGGTGCAGCCATTCCGGAGAACAGTCTGGAGGTTCCTCAAAAAGTTAAAAATAGAACTACCATATATGATCCAACAATTGTACCACTAGGTATTTACCCAAAGGATACAAAAATACAGATTCAAAGGTGTACATGAACGCTGATTTTTATAGCAGCATCATCAACAATAGCCAAACTATGGAGAGAGCCCATATGTCCCTTGACTGATGAATGGATAAAGAAGGTATGGAATATGTACACCATGGAATATTACTCAGCCATTAAAAATAAACCTTGCCATTTGCAAGGACATGGATGGAGCTAGAGTGCATTATGCTAAGTGAAATAAGTCAGAGAAAGACAAATATCATATGATCTCATTCATATGTCACATTTAAGAATGAACACAGATGAACATATGGGAATGGGAGAAAGAAGAAAAGAGGGAAACAAGCCATAAGAGACTCTTAATAATAGAGAACAGGGGCGCTTGGGTGGCTCAGTTGGTTAAGTGTCCAACTTTGGCTCAGGTCATGATCTCACGGTTCGTGGGTTCGAGCCCTGCATTAGGCTCTTTGTTGACAGCTCAGAGCCTGGATCCTGCTTTGGATTCTGTATCTCCCTCTCTCTCTGCCCCTCCCCTGCTCACGCTCTGTCTCTGTTTCTCAAAAATAAATAAATGTTAAAAGAAAAAGAAAACAATAAGAGAACAAACTGAGGGTTGGTGGAGGGAGGTGGGTAGGGGATGGGCTTAGATGGGTGACGGGTACTAAGGGCACTTGTGATGAGAACTGGGTGTTGTATGTAAGCGATGAATCACTGAATTCTCTTCCTAAAACCAGTATTGCACAGTATGTTAACTAAAATTAAAAACAAAAACAGAAAAAACAGTTCCCCTCTTTTGATCAGACTAAACCTGAGAGGTGTGATCCAAATTTAAAGCATTAGCATTACTCCTAGCCACCTCTTAGAAGTTCTCAAATGTTGCTGATTTCTGTCAGTATTCACAGGTGATGACTTTTTTTTTTTGCTGACTCTGGTATTCAGTCACAGGTCATGACTTCAGGTTCACATTCTTTAGGTCAGCCACTGTCTTCATTACTTTTCCGATGTTCCATTCCCAGTGACCTCACTTGCTTGGCGGTTAGTGGCTGCGAATATGAACATGCACTTAAAGCTTGTGCGAGAACACAGCGCACCAGGTAGATTCTTATGATTATTATAAGCAGAATCATTCCTATTGTCTGGAGTACTTCAGAGACATGGTCTCCCAAGACCCAAACCAAACAAATCAAGTCCCATTGAAGGAGTCCCTTTCTTAGGCCAGCTTGCTTGGTTCTGTGATCTTCCGTAGCTGAGCTCAGCTTCCCCAGAAGTGTCCATTCAGTGCGGCAAGTGGCGTTAACCACGGTGCAGACACTTCCTTGCTCTGCCAAAACAATAGTCAAGGGCTCTCCTATTATCAAGAACAACTTTGTCCAGAGAGCCCAGGAATTTTTGTTGGCAGCTATTGGCTTTAGCAGCGGCTTCTGCAACACCTTCGAGTTAAGGTGAAGGTCTAGAAGTAGCCTCATTTGTACTTACTCTTAGCCAGGGGAGCAGCTACCAAAGGAAGCTATTTTGGAGTCATGAATGCCCTCTGGCGATTCCTGCTTGAGTCTGTGGCTCAAGGCTGGGAAGGTGACAGCCATGGAGGCCTGTAAAGTTTAAGCGACTCTAGACCGTACAGGCACTTTTGTTCCAGTTACCCTTGCTTTGTGTCCCTTTCTTTGTACAGAGCCTGGACACAATGTTCCCTGGGTTTGGGGTTCTTAAACTGAGGCAGGGAAATAGACCCCCAGGGGTTAAGGAGCCTGACTTAATAGAGAGGGGGCTGACTCAGTTCCAGAGAAACTGAAGCATTTGGCAATCAGGGAGACGTGTGTGATGGGCAGAACTACAGGATTGTCAGCATTATGGCAAATCCAACAGTCATGTCAAGGTTGGATTATCCCTGTTTGCAATGGCTTGAGTATATGAACCATGGCATTATCTTTCAGGCCAGAGCAGAGCAAATGAATATGTGCAAATGAATCACAAAGACCTTCGTACTGTAAGAATTAAGAAAAGGATAGTCAGAGAGGGAATGGAATGGAAAGAAACACTCTTGCATCTGAGGTCTTGGCTGCTTCTCTTCTCAATTTGATTTCGAGGTCTCCAACATTTGCGCAGGACCTGATGTCAGGTGGGGCCTTCTTCGGCTGTGAAATATGCACCTGAGTTTCCACGCCTTGTAATTTGGCGGTGGCGTCAGTGATCAGGAGTTCCTGGTAGGGTCCTTTTCATGAGTCTCACTTCTGCAAAAGCATCAGAGTGAGACAGTAGCTGTCTGTAGATGCCCAAAGACTTAAAGATGCTCATTGTTAGGGTTCAATATAATGGAAATGACAAGGAAATTTGATTATTTGTGTGATACGTAACATTTTAAGATAGCTGGAATTATGACTGGTGACATTATATTGGGACACATCACATTTCTAGGAATTTCCTACAATTTCTAGAACATTTATGTTAATAACCTGCATCCATGTAAATATAAACTAAGGAGGTTTAGGCATCCCTTCTATTTGATAATGCTTCCTATGTACCTTAACAGCAAATAAACCGAATTACTTTAATATTTTACCAGGGGAGAGACAAATCTTTGCAATTTTTTCAGGGACCCTCTGGGAAATCTCAGAGTTACTTTAAGGTGGGAGAAGCCCCCATTTAGAATTTGATTTTAGGAAGTTGTCAAAACATCAAGCAATTTGAACACATTTGACTAAATTGGATCACAGAGCATCATGAGATAATACTTAATTATCTGTTTAACCAAAAGGACAATAGAGGATGATGATAAAGGCAAATTCAGAAGGTTACATAGTTGTGAACAAAATTTGCTCTTTTACTATTGAGAAGATTGGATTTTCTTAAGTAATCCAAGACCTGATGAGGACCATGGGAAGCACAGGAAATTATTTTGGTTACAACAAAAAAGCTTTGCTGGCCAGGCAGATTACATAAAAGATAAACCTTCACTATCTCTAATCTAAAGTATACCCAAAGTCCAAGAGAAAGCTGTCCTTTTAGCAGAGAGAAAATCAAATTCTAGTTTTGTACCAGTGTACTTTTGCTGTTAAAGCTCTTTAGAAAACCTTAAATAAATCCATTCCAGTATTAGCCCACTTGACCACTGGCAAAATTCTCTTCCCAGGATTCCTTTTCCAAAAGCCTACAATTTTTTTCATACCCATTCAGATCTTGTCCTGTATGTTTTTTCTCATTCTGGAAGACCCAGTCATTTTACTTTCCATGCCTACTCTTAATACACGCTTGTTTCCCTTCACCCTTATTATTTCTAAGAAGTTTCAAGTACATATATTGATTACCATTCTTAAACCTCAGGGTCCTTATTTCCTAGTGAAAACTAAGAAGTATGTAATTGTGGACTGTCTCTTACACCAGCATTCTGTGGATCGGTAAACTCACAAATACACTTCATAATTTATAGAATATTCTGCCTCACAGTAAATTTCTCAATGTTGTATGAAACATTACTAATAGACCTGCATACCTTAAGTTTCTTTACAATAAGAAACCCAAAGTAAAAGTAGATAAACCTGTGTTCAATAATTAATGTTTCATTAATGTTTCATTATTTTATCTTATTTGAAAATGATCTAGATATTCAGTGATCTAAATGTTCACTATGTATCATTTAACTTAATGTAGGAAAACTATAAAGTTTCAAGTTATCAAAAATATTTGGGGAAACTCATAATCATCGCTGAAAAGTTCACCTGGAAACTTTTATCCTACTTACATCTATCTAAGTCACTTGCTTTTAACATATTTAGATTACTCATGAAAATTTTGCAGACACTAAAGAAAATTAGGCATTATGTTGGGTTACTTTTGTTGCTGACAAATGTAACAGAACATTAATCTATTTGACTAGAAAACCCAAGCAGAATAAAAGTATTATATTTAATGCTGGTAACTCTAAATGCATGCCTGTTTTAATGAAACCAACAAACTTAAACTTGTTTCTCTCTCTCTCTCTCTCTCTCTTTTTGCTTTCTCTCTTTTTAAACCAAAGACTATCCTAGATCAGGCGAACTTGAAAAACATTTGGGTTAGATTTTATGTTTCTGAGAGTCTAGAAGTAACTCAATTTGGTAAATGCTTATTTTGCTTTAAACTAATTAAATAGACCTTAAAAAAATAATTTTGGCAGTACTAGCCAGAGACAGAGAAATATCACACATCTGCAGTATACATATTAGACATATATAAACATAAATACAGACACGAACCCATCTTACAGCTATTTTAAAATTTTAACCATGAAAACATTTTAACTGGTACACCAATGCAGAGCTCACTAGTTTATAATAGAACACTTGGACCAAATTGTGGATTTAGAAGATGGGATAACTTAAGGTTACCTGTTCTGATGGCTTAAACTTTTTACTAATATTTGTGGAGAAGACTTTTTTTTTCATGTTTATTTTTGAGAAAGAGAGACAGAGCATCAGTGGGGGAGGGGCAGAGAGAGAGGGAGACACAGAATCTTGAAGCAGGCTCCAGGCTCTGAGCTGTCAGCACAGAGCCCAACGCAGGCCTGAACTTACAAACCATGAGATCATGACCTGAGCTGAAGTCAAGCATCTAACTGACTGAACCACCCGGGTGCCCCTGTGAAGACTTTTAAGATTTTTCATTTGCCTGGGTTCCAAATGTCCTGCCCCATTTTTTTCCCCCTACTGATAAGAATGACCTCAGTTCCTAGAGTCCAGATAGAACATTTACATCTCAAAGGCACAGGGAAAGATTGAGTTCCTCCCTTTGGGATTTTTGTTTCCTAAATCTTTTATGATACCTACAAGCCTTTTGAGGAGAGTGGTGAGGTTTGGGGAGGGTAGAAAGGATAGGTAGGCTTTGAATTGCTTCCAGAGCTGCATTTCTGTTCTCATAAAGACCCAGTTTGTAAGACAAGGACCGTTGTTCTTAATTCCTAAAGAGTTGCGTTGTGATCTACAATGATTTCAAAAGGGCTGACTCTCCCACCCGACTATATTATCTTTAATTCGTGTCTGTATATCTGGGAGAAGATCTTCAACTAAGATGGAAATCAAAAGATTCCTGTGTTCTAGATTTAGAACTTTGTCCTTGGAATGTTTTTCTTTGCCTCTGGGTACATTTAGCTAAGGGGAGAGGTCCTAAAAACAGTCCCTATCAGGTTCTGAGTATCAGCTTCCAGTTTGGCCAACTTCTGACCACAGAGCTACTTAAAAAATCCTTTCAAATAGCTGGTCAGGTTTCAGCTGGGAAAAACAGTAAATATTCCTGGCAGTACTGAACAGTCCCTCCCCACCCCCCTTGGATGTAAGAGGAATTCCTGGGGAGGGTAAAAAGGATACTATTCACTCTGCCAACCCCAGAGATAGCCAAAAGGAAGAAAGACTTAGGCAATTCTCAGGACACGAAAAACAAGACTTCCCAGAAGACACACATGTCACCCTTTGCTGACTTCTGCCAGTTTTCCCACAATCCCATCTAGAGGCTCTGGAGTAGAGTTTTAAGTAGGGAGTATAGCTCTAGTATTTACCAGAATCTGGCCAGGATTTCCATTGATTTCAATTTTAGTTTCCCTTTGGCTGTTTAAGGGAATAACTAGTAGTTCACCAGGAAGTCCCCCAGAGTCCTGCCAGCCCTGGGAGGGGCCCATGTGAAGTGTGCAAAGGTAGATATGGGGGCGTCTGGAAGACCACTAGTTTGGCAGTCTTCTGTTTACGTTTGTGCGGTCTCTCCGGAGTGGCAAGGCAGTTCAGATAGACGATTAGCAGACTCTGAGTGCTCACGTAAAGGAGACTAGAGGGGAGCAGTAGGAGTCACGTCGTAGTTTTTTGTTTTAGGTACTTCTTGTGTCCTCAATTTTTTAGTAGCTTTTTGCACAGAATCTTTCAATGAAGCGATTTTGGAATCTTGAAGCCTTTTGGAGGCTCCTGCATGCCAATTAAAATAGGTATCCCATTCTGTTTGACCTGGGAACCGTTGCTTTCAAGTGCATTTCTTTTTTTTTTTTCTTTTAATTTTTTTTTTTAACATTTATTTACTGAGAGACAGAGACAGAGCATGAGCAAGGGAGGGAGAGACAGAGAGAGGAGGAGACACAGACTCTGAAGCGGGCTCCAGGCTCTGAGCTGTCAGCACAAAGCCCAATGTGGGGCTCGAACTCACAAACCGTGAGATCATGACCTGAGCCAAAGTCCGATGCCCAACCGACTGAGCCACCCAGGTGCCCCTTTCAAGTGCATTTCTTAAACGAATGATGTCTAGTTGGAGTGTTCTCCATGATGGCCATTGTAATTCTGGCTTGTCTTAGTGAGAGTCTGTCATTTTTGTAGGTAACTACAGCTTCCAGGGCCATAATTCTCAGGGATAAAAGAGGCAGGTGTACCAGAAGTTGGCATGCTCAAGTCTTTGAATCTAGAGGATCTCTTTGTCTTCAGCCAAGCCGTGGGTTCTTCAGAGGCAAATTAATACCTAAGAGGGATGTGCCACCGAGCTGGGGATTGTATGGTGCCTTATCTTGTCCCTCGTTACAGGGGGATTTTCTTGAGGTTGGCAGGTGGCCTGGTGTCTGGCCCGTGTTGTGACCAGCTTATCCTAGCACGAGAGTCTTCGAGTTAGGTGGCGAGCACCCCAGCAGCTTTTCAGTGCCTGGCCTGCCATGCCCGTCGGTTTTGCAGCTTTGGCTCCTGAGATTCCCAGTAACGATGGATCTATTATTCCTTTACGTTTACATGTACATGAACAGAAACCACCAGTAACTGAGGACGTGGAGCTGTGGATGCCAGCAGTAACCAAAGAGATGGTACTATGGACTGTGGACCGGCCAAGAGAAGGCCTTAGGTGTGCAGCACCAGCAGCTCCCAATGTGGAACTATGGACCCAACCAGTAGACGGCAACATATGGGACAAGGGACTAACCAGGCGCTGGGGATTCGGGTTTCAGGAGGAACCCTCTACCAGCTCAAGCCCTGGACGAGGACCGGCCTGGTGCTGTGTTAGAGACTTCAGTCCATTTAAACTGACCCAAGAATCCTAGCCTGGAAAGCCAAGTAGACTGGGAGCTCAACACAAGCAGAGCTCAGATCTGAGAGGATCTTATCCACGGGCCTTGGAATGGCAACAAAGTTAGACAAGTCCAAGTGTCCACATATGTTTCCCATTCCTGAAGGGGCCAGAGGTCTCTCTGCGTTTTACCACTGCCACTAAACTGTTAAAAACTCAAACTTGGGGCACCTGGTAGCTCATTTGGTTGTGTCCGAGTCTTGACTGGGGCTCAGGTCATGATCTCCCAGTTCATGGGATCGAGCCCTGTGTCGGGCTCTGCACTGACAGCGTGGAACCTGCATGGGATTCTCTCTCTCTGTCTCTCTGTCCCCCCCCCCCCAATAAATAAAATCAGCATTAAAAAAAACCCCAAACTCAACTGAATGAACTGCAGAGATCGTCCTTACTTTATTCAACAGTTGGTGAACTGGGCAGCCTCCCATCCAGCAGATAGAAAGGGGTTCTGAGAAGCTGTACAAAATGAAAGGCTTTTGTAGGTGGGAGGGGATGGGAACAAGGAGGTAATACTAGACAAAAAAAGCAGGTTGGTCATGACAAAGTCACTTTCCTTTAGGAGATGGCAGGGGGCTGTCAGCCAGGTGACCTAAGTAAGTAGTGCTTATTAGTTCGTCACTGGTTTAATATTCCATTTCTGGGAGAGTACAGTTATCAGTTGAGTCTCAGTTTGGTGACTCTGGTCTTAGTGCAAGTGACTGTATTTTGGACCTGTTGTTTTTAACAGCATAGAGCAGGGGTTGGCAAACAATGGCCTGCGGGCCAAATCCGGCTCCCTGTCTGTGTTTGTGAATATGGTTTTATTAGAACACAGCCAGACCCCTTTTATTTACGTATGGTCTGTGGTTGTGTTCCTGATACACGGGCAGAGTTGAGTCATTGCAACAGAGACTGTGTGGCTTGCAAAGCCTAAAATATTTATCTGGTCCTTTTCTAGAAAAGTCTGCTAGCCCTGCTATGCAGGAAGGAATGGGGGTGAAGTCAGAGTCCTTGCTCTGTGACTTCATTGGCGTGAGTGAGGCTTGGTGCCTTTTTCTCTGGTAGGAGGGGGATTCTCATCATCAAGGGGGTTGAGGGTGAAATTGTACCAGGTACTGGGTGGTTCCCGGCTCAAATGATGTGCATGATGAATATTACTTCCTTCTCCCATTGATTACCCACATCCCTCCCATCCTCAGGTGCTTTCTTTCTTTGCATGTGAAAATTTAAGATGAAAAGTGGCTTTCAGTCCCCACGTGTTCAGAAGACAGCACTATCCAGTAGAACTATCATGCAAGCCACCAATGTCAGCTAAATGTGTAACTTGTTTAAAAAGCTTCTGGGTGGCTCAGGTCATGATCTCGCGGTCCGTGAGTTCGAGCCCCGCGTTGGGCTCTGTACCGACAGCTCAGAGCCTGGAGCCTGCTTCGGATTCTGTGTCTCCCTCTCTCTCTGCCTTCTTCCACTCATTCTCTCTCTCTCTCAAGAATAAATAAACATTAATTTTTTTAAAAAAAAGCAGGAAGAAGTAGATGAAATTAATTTTGGTAATGTGTTCACAAATATCACTTCAACTTACAATCAATATAAAATCATTAACGGGGTATTTTTTCTTTTTTCCTTTTTTGCATGAGTGTGGCATCCAGTGTGCATTTTACCCTTAAAGCAGGAACAGATGCACTTGCTGCATCTTGAGTGTTCAGTAGCCACAGTGACCAGAGGCCACTGAACAGCACGGCTCTCTGCTTCTCTGACACCAGCTGGGTATCCTTGAATTCAATTCTGACACCACTCCTCGGACTCTGTGCAGACCCTATAGGTGAAGGGCTGGGTCTTACAAGACTGCCTCTCCCTTCAGATGCCGGTCTCAGGTCCTGGCCTTCCTATACTTCTGACCAGCTGGCTGTATATTAGGGGTTCCTGTGACCCCCTCATTAGGTTTGATAATTTGCTCTAATGACTCCCAGAATTTCCTATCAATGGTTTATTACAAAGGACACAGGAACAGCCAGAAGGAAGAGGTGCATAGGGGAAGGTATGGGCACGGGGAGGCACAGGGCTTGGTTGCTTCTCCAGGCCTGCCACCCTCCTAGCACATCAGTGTGTTCCTCAACCCAGGAGCTCCTGTAATCTTGTTCTAGAGTTTTTATAACTCAGTCTCTAGCCCCACACCCTTGGTTGTTGGGGCCTGGGGCTGAAAGTTCCCACCCTCCTAATCCCATGATTGGTCTTTCTGTGGCCAGCCCCCATCCTGAAAATAGCCAGGAGCCAACCCGGAGTCATTTCATTAGCATAAGCGTGGGCGTGGTCTTAGGGGGCTGGTTCTGAATAACAAAAGATGTCCCTATCACTCAGGAAATTCCAGGAGTTTTGGGAGCTCTGTGCCAGGAACCACAGAGCAAGACCAAATATATTTTTTATTATACCACACCAGGATAGCCCGAGAATGCCTTCCCTCCCTTCTTCCTCCCCAGCTGGCTGTGCCCTATTTGAGAACACTCCTCTCCTCTAAAACAGCTGATGCATTCTTATTTTACATTCTTCTCTACCCTCTCTTGACTAATCATGACTGTGCTGCTAACTCCCCCGGTTCTTGGTTCTCAGGAAGCAAATGTAGGAAAGATACAGTAACATTTCTAGGGAAGCATACAGATACAAACTGATTAAATGTAGCACACCAATGGTGACTCTATTTAATAAAATTTGCAGAAGAATAACTCTGCTCTAGCAAACAGGCATCCAGGCTGCAGATTTTCTAATAAATGGGACGTGTGGCTGAAGCCAGCACAGCACATCCCAGCTCCCGCCCCGAGGAGTCTGACTGTCCAGGCAACTGGTACAGGAGGAAAACCAGAGAAAAACTAGGATTTTTATTCCTCATGTAGTCTTTGGTCTCCCTTGCTTGCATGATGTGTCTGTATTCTTAATGTTTACTACTCTGCTTGCTCTTGTAATTTTAAATTCAGGGTTCTGGAACTAGAGTGGTAGGGGCAGATCTTGGTTCGTCACGAGAGCTGGGGACTTGGTGCCTCAATTGCTTTTGCCGGACAATGGACTGTTCTGAGGATTAAAATGTGTAAAAACACTGAGGACAGTGTTTGACACATGACATTATATCAGTATCGTTGGATTTGTTTACGCCATGTAAAGCACTAACAAGTAATAACAGGTGTATTCTAGCAGGAATAAGGGGATGGTGGCAGAGAGTGTCTGGGAGCTGTGTAAGTGGGGTGTGGCTGCTAAAGGGCTTCTAAAAATCAGGGGTTTTAAATGCTTATTTCTTTATTTATTTTTGAGGGTGGGGAAGGGGCAGAGAGAGAGGGAGAGAGAGGACCCTAAGCAGGCTCCATGCCCAACACTGAGCCCAACGCAGGGCTCAGTCTCACAACCACGAGGTCTTGGCCTGAACAGAAATCAAGAGTCGGGTGCTTGACTGAGTCACACACGTGGTCCAAGAATCAGTTTTTAAAAGTGTAATATTTTAGGGACCCCTGGGTGGCTCAGTTAAGTGTCCAACTTTGGCTCAGGTCATGATCTCACGGTTTGTGAGTTCGAGCCCCGCGTCGGGCTCTTGTGCTGACAGCTCGGAGCCTGGAGCCAGCTCGGAGCCTGGATTCTGTGTCTCCCTCTCTCTCTGCCCCTTCCCTGCTCATGCTCTATCTCTCTCTGTCTCTCAAAAACAAATAAATGTTAAAAAAAATTTAAATATAATATTTTGGACATGGCTTACTCCAAAGTCTTTAAACTTTAAGGACATGATTAAAATTTTCATTAGTGTGACTTAACTTAGAAGCAGGCACAGTAGCTGTATCTGATGTTAAAGATCTTTTTAAAGGTTGATGTTTGTATCTGGCTTTTATCTTTCTGAGAGGTGTATATGATAAAGAGGTATCAGTGATAAAAACCATGTTTTTCTACAAATAAGAAGGGTTGAAACTTACTGAAAGGTGTATGTGTGTGTGATCACAAGTGACCACATTTAAATAATTTTTTTAGGAATAGAAGGCCCCAGGATGTCATTTCCAAAGGGCTGTAGATGGGCTCCAGAAACATGGGTTGTTGTCTACAAAGGATGAGGTCATGATTCAGAGTCATTCATGTGGTAAGTCATAGAAGGCTATCTTGCCTAGGATGTGGATGTTGATAGTTAGTAGTCCGAGGTATTTTATTATTGTCCATTCAGACATCTTTATTTTAACAGGTCAAGAAGAATATTTTTGAAAAAGTATGTTTAGCCTTTTAAATATTTCAGATATTTGTGAAAGTCATTTTGGGGAAGTAAGCTATATTGCATCAAATTGTTTTTTAGATTGCTTATAATTTCAAGGTTTAAAAAAAATATTTATGGGGGGGGAGGGGCAGAGAGAGAGGGAGAGAGAGAATCCCAAGCAGGCTCTATGCTGTCAGCACAGAGCCTGATGTGAGGCTCGAAGTCATGAACTGTGAGATCATGACCTGAGTGGAAATCAAGAGTTGGATGTTTAACCAACTAAGCCACGCAGGTGCCCCTGTAATTTGAGTTTTCATTGCTGTCAGTCCCAATGTTAATATCATTTCTGCCCTCCCTTGTGTTTTTTCATTCTGACTTTATAGTGGGAAACATGCATCGAAGTTATATTTTGGACAAATCTTTCAAGAGTGGTTTCCCATTCTTTCTCATCCTGTGGCTCGAGTGAAAACTAGGTTCTTATGAGGAGAGGGTAATTTTGTTTAAAGCCAGTGTTTTTTAAGTCGAGGCTGTCTTAGCTCAAGCGGCTCTAACTAAATACCATAGACTGAGTGGTTCTCGCAGCAGACACAGCTCTGGAGGCTGGAAGGCCAATGTCAAGGTGCCGACTGACTCAGGGTCTGGGAAGGGCCTGCTTCCCTGGCTGGAGATGTCCACCTTCTCATTGTGTCTGCGAGAAGTGGAGAGATAAGGGGCTCTGGGCCGTTCCTCTTCTTACAGGGGATCTATCCCAGCATGGGATAGATGACCTCATGACCTGCAGTCCCCTCTGTTGAAATACTATCACCCTGGGGATGAGGGTTTCAACAGGTAAACTTGGGGGAGACACATTCAGGCAGTAACAGAAGCCATTGAGACTTGCTTTGACGTCATAACCCTTTTTTTTTTTTTTTTTAATTTTTTTTTAACATTTATTTATTTTTGAGACAGAGAGAGACAGAGCATGAACAGGGGAGGGGCAGAGAGAGAGGGAGACACAGAATCTGAAACAGGCTCCAGGCTCTGGAGCTGTCAGCACAGAGCCCGACGCGGGGCCCGAACTCACGGACCGCGAGATCATGACCTGAGCCGAAGTTGGACGCTTAACCGACCGAGCCACCCAGGCGCCCCATGTCATAACCCTTTTTAGCAAAGACAGGTACCTTGGCTTGACACCACTTGCCGCTGTTTCTAACTTATTTTCTTCTGTCTGAATTAAAATGCTCTGGTGTCAAAGCCTCCTTTCCTTTGTTAGGCCTGCCCGTCACTCAGATCTGTATTTTTCCCTACAGCTGTTCCCAGAAGCTTTCTCAGGCTGACTTCCTCCCTCCCAGGGCAGTTGGAGGGCCTAATTTTCCATTCCCTCCCTACCACCCTCCCTAGATTAAGTGTTGTAGAAGTGTACCAGAGGTTTCCAGCTTGCAGGCTTTGGGAACTGCAGCCTGGAAGCTGCCCCCTGCCTGCCAGGCTGCCTGTGGCAGACAGGTTCGGGGGACTAGGCCTTCCCAAGGCAGATCTCAGGGGTGGCGGAGAACTGAGAATACTGGTTTAAGCAATTTCTTATTGGGATCTTCCAACCACCTCTCTGAGCCTCTTGGGAACTCTTGACCTTTCTGGCCCCAAGTTTGAGAACCGTGGATTTAGAGTGTTGACTTTCACTTTCTCAAGGCTCAGCTCAAACACTCAGCTTGCTTACTTGGTCCCCAGAGAGAACCTTCCAACCCATCGGAATAAACAGCACTAAACATCCTCTGCATCTGCCTGAGTTTAGTGGGGGGAAGGCCTAGGAGAAGGGACACTTTGCTCTCTTCCTTCCCAGTGGATGTGGGTATCATCCTGAGTGCCCTCCGGCCTCTCCCTGCTGTGGTCCAGTCTCAGATTCTCCAGAAGTGACTCGATCTCCGGTCCTGCCACCCTGACCCGAGCTTGGGGCCAACCTCACGTTTTGACACATGGCTACACTGAGCAAGGACTTGCGTTTCACTGCCGTCACCACTGGGTCATCATCGTAGAGGACACGGAGAGAAAACAGCAAAGCTGTGTCACCTCTGATTTCAGGGGGTTGAGGCGTTCCAACCTCGTGCTAGAGTTTTGCTTCCTGAGCACTTCCTTCTGGAAGTGGCTGCTTTTCCCCATTCCGTTTACACCGTGGGTGCAGCTGAGTGTCGTGTTGGGGCCTGCGTGCCGCCCTGCACTCTCCCTGTACCCGGTCTTGTGGTCCTGCCTCGTTCCCTCCACCGTTGTCCCAGATAAAGCCAAGGATTGTCATTGTCATTTCTCTTCCGTTTAAACTCACAGCAGTTTCTTGTGTCTTCCAGCAGTGTTAGCCCCCATGTCCCTTGGCTTTCCAGCCCTGGGCTTCTAGGTAGACTGTCCTCCCCATCAAGTGACCGTGTGGGTCGCATCCTGTCTTGCTCAGGCCGCTTCTTCCTGGGAACACCCCCTTCTCTCCTGTGTTGTTCGTGACCAGCAACAATGTATGTGGAACCTGCTGAACAGGTAACTTCAAGTTCAGTAGAAAGACTCCTGGGGTGTCTGTCATCTGGGCCACTTCATACTTTAAATCTTTCCTACAGTAACCCCAGTACCACAGCCATAGCACCTGTGAGTCTGCTTAGGCTGGTGACTGGGTGGCTTGTAAACAGCAGACATTTGCTGCTCACAGCACCAGAGGCAGCACGTCCAAGGTCAGGGTGCCAGCACAGTCAGTCTGGTGAGGGCCCTCCTCTGGGTTGCAGACTTGTCAGACCCTCACAGGGTGGAAAGGGTGAGGATGCTTTGCAGGCTCGCTTTATGAGGATACTAATCCCACTCATGGGGGCTCCACCCTCATGACCTAAGCTCCTCCCAAGGCCCCTCCTCCTAACACCATCACCTTGGGGGTTAGGATTTCACCATAAGATCTTGGGGCAGGACACATTCGGACCGCAGTGGCGTCTCTTTGGCACAACAATGCCTAACTTAAATGCTGTAGCTTCTTAGTGTGTGGGTATCTTTTCCTTGAAAGATCTCGAGTGTCAGTCACCTATTCAACAAGTATTTGAGTATCTGCTGTGTGTCAGGCAGAGTTGTAGGTGGGCCCAAGTCCCTGCTTCCCAGGAGTTTGCACCCAGTGGCTTCTTGGAGAGTGACGGTAGTGTGGCATTTTGCTCTGCTCTTCTGTACTCCTTTGAGTAGTTCAGTCATCATTTGTGTAACTGATTTATTTTGCTTAAAAAAAATGGAGACTGCATTTAGATCATAAGAAAAATACCAGAGACACCAAATGAAATGTGCATCTAGCAATCTGACATGAGCGAGGGATGTTTTAGGTACCTGAAATCTGAGTCCTCCGCTCAGTCTCTGGACCCCTGCCCCCTTTGAAGCAGGTTCATGCTCTACCTGGTGTGATGGCGGTCTGGCCTATGCTCAGGATTTTCTGTTTGAGCAGGTACAAAATTGATGTATTGAAGAGTTGATGTAAGAATTTGGTGGCCGACCTGTGAAGGGGATAGGGATGCTTTTTGTGCCCTGATGTGTTCAGTCCCTGGAGTTGTGTTCAATTGTCTGTCAGGACAGGTGTCCGGTCTGGTCAGCCATGGCCAGAGTGGCCACACAATTACAGACCCGCCTGCAGAGCCTTGGTCCCTCATGGGCGAGGTGGATGCGGGTCTCAGATGCCTGGGCATCACGAAAATCTGTGTCACAAGCAGACTCAGTTTTAACTCGTATTTATTTAGCTGCTGTGGGGGTCATCTGTGAGGCACTGATTAATACATAATATGTCATCTATAAAGCAGCCTTTCTTTTGAGTTCTGTGTTTGTGCAATGAAATGTGGCTCAAGAAGTTGTACATGATGTATAATTGAAAAAATGCTTTCAAAAATCATTACCAGGTTCGTTTATTTAGCAATTAAGTAATGTCGTGTCATCTGAATACCTTGTGATCTGGTTTTGGCTTAACTTCATTTTGTAAAAGATGATAATAAATGACATGCATTAAGGAGTGGTATTGATATGCCAGGCCCACGTGAAGTAATTTGCACTGTGTGTGACACGAGGGTGCATATTTGATGAGAATTTGCTTGTTTTATGTGGATCTTAAATTCACAGCAGAAAATTCTGAAACACCGAGAGTCCCCAGTGTGCGTGTCACTTAGCTTCAGCAGCTCAGAGCACATCACTGTCTCCCTCCCCTGTGCTCCCCACTCGGGGATCGTAAAGTGAATTCCATATGTATATCATTTCTTGGTGTTAGTTTTAACCAGAATGTAACTTTTAAATTTAACTTCACATTGGTTTGTTCGAACTTGCTTGTTTTCCTCAATTGCCAGTATTGAACCTTTGAAGGTTCTTCCTTGTCTCATTTGGATTTTAAACATTATTTGTGAATTTATGGTTTAACTTAAGTACTTTCTGCTATAGATAAAGGCACTGTCTCATGCTACCTTTAAGTGAAGAATAATCCAGCTGATTATACCCTTTTGAAAATTAGGGTTTCTTTCCTCCTTGACCTCCCTGCCTGGTGCAATTAACCAAGAGCGCCCTCCTCCCTGTGTGTTAGTTTCAGGAGCTACATCAGTTCAACTGGATTCTTTCAATGTGAAAAAATTTTTTGAACACTAATCATGCTCATAATTTCCTCTGTAAATGTGAGTGTTGGAATAGCTGGTTGTCAAAGTTCCCTTTTGGTTTTGTGGGTATAAAAACCCCCACATCTAGCCGAAGGCATAATTGTTGGGACCTTCAGTTGCTTTGGGACTGAATGACTTCTACCTAGGGAATGATTTGAAGAAAATGCCCCTATCGTATTTTGGTTTGGCCTATTTTGGCAGAGCGCCACATATATGTCCCTTACTGTGGGCCACCTCTGGGGAGAAGTGGGTGTGGGAAGGCCACATGTGGCCCTCAGAACTGCCCCTCCCCCCAGGAATCCCAGAGGTCTGCTCTGTTGTCTCCTATCACCAGTCTCTCCCACTTCCCTTTTGTGTCCTGGGCAGCAGTGGGAGACCCCCAACTTTGTTCCAGCTATACTCATCGTGCCTCCTGGAATTTCTGTAACAAAGTCGGTTACCCTGCCTTTGTCCCTTACTTCTGCAAGCATTACAAATGTTTCAGGGCCCTCTGTCACCAGGCATATGACAGGTGGGCCATCTGGCTGGTGCAGGGTCACCCAGCTGTCAGGGCTGCTTCCTGTGCCTCGCCTCCCCACCCAGTGAGGGCTGCTCCCTGGCCCAGCAGGGGACCTTTATGACATTTTGAGCATGATCAGAAAAAGGAACTTGTGGATTTTCTTCTAGGCATGGTCACTCGAGCGGCTGATGCAGGCTAGCTAGCTGCGTTCCAGCCCGTCCAGCTGGTTGGAGCTCACTTGTGCCAGCAGGGTGATTGGTGTCAGCTCTGCCCAGGCTGCAGGGACCTTTAGCCAGCAGACCACAGGTGACAGGTGAGGAGTGACACAGCCCTCTGGTTTCTTTCTGATTTGACTCAACTGAGAGTCATCACTGCCAGCCATAATTTTTCAGATGGCCTCTGCTTTACTCTGGCTGTGAGCTTCTTTCTGTCCTCCTTGGGGCCTCTCTGGTCACAAAATAGAAACGTCTTAGGTGTGTCAGATGCACGAGGTCTAGTCCAGGGAATGGTTATAAAAGTGTGTGAAGGGCTGAAGCGGCCAAAGGGGGAAGACATGTTTGTTACCCACAGAGCAGAAACTGAGAAAGTTTCTGCTGGCTTCTAGGTCCGCAGGAGCAAAACAAGGACATGGGAATCCCCCAGAACCCAGGAGCAAGATGCCCCCCCCCCCCCCCCCCCCCCCCCCCCCCCCCAGCAGGAAGCCTGTGCTGTTCTGCCCTAGGAGCTAAGCACAGCCTGAGCCTCAGCAACTTGCTGGACCAGCATTGCCCCTGCTGTTTTAGATCCCCTGCTTGCTGGGGCGGGGCGGGGCGGGGCGCTGGGAGGGGCAGGTCCTCAGTCTTTCTCCTGCCTTTTCATGTTGCACCAGGGCCTCTCTTTGGCAGAACGTAACCAAGAATCCAGCGGGCAGGGCCTGGGAAACGTAGCCCCAGCGGTACAGAGGAGAGCATGGTCGGGTAGCAGTGGCTTGGATGCCAGGTCACATCTGGCACAGGGATTCTCCAGAGTGTGGGCGGGATGAAGTGACCCGGTGTGCCCTGGCACGCAGGGGCAAATGGTGGCTGCCGTATCATCTTCTCTGCGTGGCTCACTAGAAACGGACTACTGATAATATGTTCATCATGCATCGTGCAGACTGCACTCACAGGAAGGTATGGAAACCCAAACCAAAAGTTGGGCACAACTGTTCTGGCTAATAGAAATGAATATAAATGACTCGGCTGCAGCTGCACCGTGGGGAAGTCACCAGCCGTCCATGTGTGCACTGCGCATCTCGGTGGTGGTGTATACAAAGGCTCGGCGAGGGGACTGTGGTTCCCTCTAGTGCAGAGTGGCATCGGTGGAGGGACAAAACCACTCTTTGAAGCCCTGGAACACGCTGTTCACTGCTGACAAGCAGGAAGCAACCGCGAGCTCTCCTGCACAGCCCTGCTGAAGCGCAGCTTGGCATTGCTGATGGTAACGAGGCTCACACAACAGCAGAGTGGTGTCGCTTATCCATTCAGCCCCTGCTTCCCTTCTTCCGCTAACAGGAAGCTTTCTTGTTGCAGACCCTGACTTGATTCGGCTCCCTGGATCTCCCCATTCCTTGTTTGCATCTGGGCTTCTTCTCCCGGTCTACCCCCATTGTGCTCAGAGGAGCTGGTACTCCTCTTGAGCTCCCAGAAGCATGAGACGAAGTTGTCCTAAGGGCGGGATTTTGGCTGGGAAATCCTGTGTGTGGGGGGTGGGGGGGACCGGGAAAGCCACCTGCCTCTCTGCTCTGCCTCTGTCTGCACCCTGCAGACTGGCTTCCCTCCCTCGGCACATGTGGTGGGCAGTCCCCAGCAACAGCACGGAGGCCGTTGGCCTAGCAGAGTGTTCTGTACAGTACCTCTCAGGCTGGCCCTTCTCTGGTCCACGTTGGTCAGGTGCCCACTCTGAGCTGGTCCGTGGACCATCTCCTGCGAGGGAGGAGGAGGGTGTTCTGGAGAACACGCCTGCCCTTATTACGTGTGCATGGGGATGGGCAGAGGGCAGCTGAGGGCAGAGGGGAAGCCACTGGTTCTGGGCAGCCTCCCTCTGGACTTTTCCCGACCAGGCCTCCACACAGTAGTGCCAGGTGCTGTGACTGTATCAGCTGGCAGGGCATCGTCGGCCAGAGCCCCAGTGCGTTTCTCCTTGGACTGTAGGAAATAATGCCCTTGCAACTGCTGCTTGTGTGCATAAATCGAGCCCGTGGCTATTTTAAAAAGAGTGTCATGAATTTGCTCTAAGAATATCTTCTTTTAAACTCAGAAATTTGGTTTTCGTGAAGTATTAAATTGAGAAATTATTGAGAATAATTTGATTCGGAATGGTTAGTGAAATGGGTTTATTCGAGTCCCTCCTGAAATGAACAAAGAAGATGACACCCGAGCTTTTAATCTTTTTGCATTAATTTAATTAAAGGGGATACTTTAAGTCGATTGCCCTTATCATCCTTTATCAGAGTACAGCAGCATTGCCTTGTACCCCTACTAAGTGAGAGGCTTGCAGCGTTATAGCAAAACGTGGCTTCCGGGCACAGAATACAGTCCCTGAGCCAGACATGGTAGAAGACCGTGGCTCCATGGGTGGGTAGGGAGAAGGGAGAACTTGTTCCTCACCGGTTGAGCCTGGCACAGGTGGAGGGAAGGCATAAAGAATGCTGGTTTTATTCCACTAACAATGTGGCTTTTGAATCGGACCCTTTGGTTAGTGTATTGTTTAAAATGCACGCTTCCCTGTGGGCACACGTACATCCCTAGCAGGACATTTGTTTTGTGGGGTTCATATAGGCTGTAGGATGGGATTCATTTTCTTAGCTGCACAAAAAGAGGAACCAACGTGTGAAAAGCAGCGTGGGGATGCCACCGCCTGTGTGGGGATGTGTGATCAGACTCCCTTCTGCTGGCTTACATAATATCGTATACACGCCCACACGCTTTACAACTGACTGAATTCTCCGGACTTTGCTGTTCCTCTATTATTTAATTCACTTTGACCCTCTTTGCAAGCTCTTCCTCCTCCCATTTTATTTAGTTTTGTTTTTTCCTCATGGTATGGCATCGCTTTGATGAAAAATATTTTGGATGCACTAGAAATGAGGCATACGTTTTTACTAAAAAAAAATTTCTGATTATGAGATTAATCAAGACTAATATATATCATAGAATATTTGAAAGCTTCTGAAAGTGAAATTTTCAGTGCAAAAGCTTTGCTTCCCAGCATTTAGGTTAAATGGGGGGCATTGACAGTCATAAATGCTTGGATATCTATCACCATATTTCCATAGTATGGTTTTTACGTATGTAAACGTGTGTAAAAGACACGCGCCCTTGTTTTTATTTGGTATCTGGATTAAAATTCTTATTTTCATCCTCAAATCCTACTTTTCCTTCATGCCCCACATAGTGTCCAAATGGGTGTGGAACAAGGTGGCCATCTTTCACCAGGACACCTTTGGGGGCAGAAAAGGGCACTATTAGTATATTACACTGAGCCAACAGTCACAGACCAGAAGGTAGCGTGTGGTTGCCGAGCCTTGAAAAACTGACATTCTGTCTTCGCATGGCCCGGATCAGGCCTTTCTCTCCCACTTGGCCATACCCCTTTCGTCCTCCTGCTTCTGGACTCTTTTCCCTCTCATCAACGCCTTTTATTGGTACTGGGCTTGATTTTCTAATACACAGATCTACTTGTTACACTTTTCTCCTTATAAACCTCTGGGTCCCCATTTCATGATAAAGTCTGGGCTCCTTAGGGTTATTAAAGGGCCCTAAAAAATGGGATCTTTGCTTCATCTGCCACCATTTAGTACTTTTAAAATTTTATGAACTGATCACACTGGTCCCTTCCAGCGAGGCCCGGCACTTTCACACACGGTGCCTTTGCACATGCTGTTCCCAGCACTCGGCCTGCCTCCCCCACCGCCACCACTGCTCACCTCCTTGCACATGGCAGGACTGAAATGGCATCGGCCCTTTGAAGCATCTGGATCACCCTAGAACTAGAACCGGTGGCCCATCTTAGGAGGCTTCCTGGGCCTCTCCTGTACATCTGCCTTTGAACACTCACACCCTTAATCCTGAGAGGCAGTACAGATCTGGTCCCCTCGCGTGGATCATGGCCTTCCACCTGGCGTTGTGTGACTTTGGTCTGGTAAGGCTCTTTGTGCCTCAGTTTTCCTATCTGAGAAATGGGGACAATGGTCATATTTATCTCCTAGGAGAGTTGTAAGGTATATAGAGTGGTGCCTGAAAAGAGCCTGTTACTTGGCGTGTGATAACCCTGCAGTCAGTGTTGTCTGTGACTAGTGGTAGTCATCATCTCTCTGTGTCCACGTCTGTGTCTTCATCTGGCACCTGAGTCCGTAAGTAGAAGGACTCTGGCGGTGTAGTCGGGCTCACTGGGTGTTTGCTGAATGAACTGGTGTACGTGCATATATACTAGTCCCAGCGTATTTCTTGCTGTAACGCATTTGGGTTGAGATCAAATACATAGAGCTGCCGATTGCTTTGGTATCAACATGACAGTATCCAAGGGACCTGAAGACGCTGGGTCCCTTAAGCCAAGGGAGCAGCTCGTGGACAAAGACCTGATTTCCTTGTGGGTCCATCCGCTCCCTCCATTCTTGCTAGAGAAAAGCTGGGGGGAAGGGTGGCCACGTGCTAACCTGTGACCACGATGGGAAGCCCCCAACACCAAGATTGCAGGTTGTAAAACCCAGCATCTGCCTGGGAATCAGGATTCTATCTGAGTGGGAAGTCTCGCTAGGTGGTTTCTCGCTCCTCCCATCACTAGTTTCGAATAGTTTGGGAGGGTGACTTTCCTGGTTTTGTCGTCAGCAGACCGGCTGAACAGGCCTGGGGACTAGTGATGGGCTCTCCTTCTGGCGGGGGGGGGGGGGGGGAGGGGGTACCAGGCACATCCCTGATGGCCTCCCACAGACCAGGGGGAACCAGTCATCTGCCTGCCCCTTGCGGCCAATGTTCCCTCAACACCAGTCCCCTGCCTTCCACCTCTCCATCTCAGTGATGGTTGGTCTGAAGGCCTTTGGAGAACTTGAGGGGAAACGCCATGTATACTCAGCACTCCTTTCTTAACTATGAAAGTTAATTTAAGTGCGACACAAGTCCTTACCTCGGGAATGCTGGCCACACATCATCTCTGTGTTCCCAGCACCCTGCTCTTGAATTCCACTAGTAGCTAGTACTTTTCTTTCTTTGTACTTTGTTGGAAAGTAAAGCGGGCGGCCTTAAAATCCTATGAAAGGTGGTTTTAAAATCCTCGCAAGATCTGCCGTGCTTGCTGCCGAAGCAGCCGGGGAAACAGAGTGAGCCTGAGTCTTAGCTGCTGCTGAATTAGTGCCAAAAGGGGTCTGGCAAGCCTCACCATGGGCTCCTCTTTAAAATATGTAGATTGAAAACTGAACAGTAATGGCGATGAAAATGTTCTGAGTCGTGTTTAGAGGTGCCAAAAGGGCCGTTTGTAACCTAGCCTGAGCGTGGCCGGTCCGCATCCCTCCTTTCCTCGGGGAACCTCGTAGATTGTCACTAAGAAAAGAGGCTTCCCTGACCACCCTTCTAGCATGTGTGTGCTTTGAACACGTCTTCCTAAAACCCAGGAGATGGACAGCCTTCCCCACAGACTTGAGCTCACGTCTGGTTAGCCCTGCTTCATGAGGAAGGTGCTCGGGAATGCCGATGGCCTCGTCAGGGAGCAGCGCAGCCGGCTGGGGACCTCGAGAGATTCTTTTGAAACGAGGAGCCTAGGTGTGTGCCTTGCAGGGACACCTTGTTACAATTCAGTAAGCCAGTCACGCACGAGGTACTTTTCTACCTGTGGAGGATGAGGACAGAAGGTGGACAGTAAAGTAGGGTCTGCACGTCCTGGGGCATCCAGCTCCCCACCAAAGTCTCCCCTCTGCACAGGTGGAAGGAGATGGGTTGGGGAGGGGCAGGGGCACAGTGTGGCCTTGCACCTAATGTTGCCGTTGGCTGCCCTTTGCTGCCATATTTCCTAATGGCAGCATAGGACGTAGTTAGATTTGTTTACCTTAACTGCTAATCCTTTATGAAGAGTGCTTGGTAATTTGTAAAGCATTCCATTCCATATGTGGGGGGCTTTAGGTCAGTTACACGGGTAAAACTGTGTATGTTAGTAACTGTTGTTGGAGCTGATGTTACTCTTGTTATGGCAGTGTTGATACTTGGATTTCGGTACATACCCGTACCCACAGGGAGTGATTTTCTGTTGACTGTCTTCTATGGAAGCTTTTTAATTTAATTAATTTATTTATTTAATTTTATTTTAAATGACTAAGTAATTTTTTTTGTTCTTCCTTAAGAGCACTGTAAGTTCTGGAGAACAGTGTTTCGTGGTCACCGAGTCTGGTGATTATTGCATTATGTTTCTTTCCTCAGAGATACACAAGCAATTGTCTGCTCAGAGGTGTTTTAATTTCTTTGATCATGCTCTAAAAGAGACTTTTCATGCTCTGTGTATGACTTTGCAACTGTTTTAAAGCCCTTAAATGGCTAAAGTTGAGGAGAAGATCATCTGGTTCTTTCTCCCAAGTTTGGCTCTCTGATGTGCCTTCCAAACTGCTGGGCTGTGGACAGGGCAGGCTGGAGCGTGCTGGAAGGGTGGCAGCCGTCTGGCTTGGAAAGTAGCTCCCGTGTCCCCAGAAACTGCGTGCCTTTCCTAGGGCTGCGGCCACCAAGTACCACAGACTCCGTGGCTTAAAGCAACAGAAGTTAATTGTGTCACAGTTCTGGAGGCCTGAAGTCTGATGTCCAGGTGTTGACAGTTCCTTCTCCCTTTGACACCTGGAGGGGAGAATCCTTCCTTGCCTCCTACTGGCTTCCGGTTGCCCCAGGCACTGGGGTTCCTTGGCTTGTGGCTGCACTCGTTGCCCTCTTCATCATGTGGTGGCCCCCATGGGTCTCTGTCTTCTTCTTCTTCTTCTTTTTTTCAATCTTTATTTTTGAAAGAGAGAGAAAGAGTGCAAGTGGGGGAGAGGCAGAGAGAGAGGGAGGCACAGAATCCAAAGCAGGCTCCAGGCTCTGAGCTGTCAGCACAGAGCCTGACGCAGGGCTCGAACCCATGAACTGTGAATTCATGACCTGAGCTGAAGTCTGATGCTTGCCCGACGAGCCACCCAGGCGCCCTGGGTCTCTGTCTTCTTATAAGGCCACAAGTCATACTGTAAGGTTAGGGGCTCACCCACCATGCTCCCTTGGGACATGTGCTATTGGGAGGTGGAGAAGAACACGGATGCAGGCTTCTCTGCCTCTGTCTTGGTTCCACCTTGGCTCACCTGTTAGGTGCCAGCCTGTCCCTGGAATGGACTTGTACAACTGCAGGGTGACAGGTAAAGTCCGAGGACACCGTCATCACGCTGGGCCACGTCCGGGGGAACGTGGTGGCTGTGGAAGACTAGCCTTGTGTCTTTTAGAGGAGGAGACATTTAGCAATTCACATGAATCCTTTGCAGAGTTGCTTTAGAGAAGTCTCTTTCCTGTAAATAAAAATATCACAGCTAGCAAAAAGCAGTTTGGTCTTGTTTTACTTTCCTAAAGTAAAGTGCAACGTGTAAAAGTTGATGTATATATGTTCCGTGACTCACAGCCTTAATGGTGCACAGTCTTCATCTGGTCACTGTCTGGACGACAGAGGTATGGAGAGAACTCCGTTCCTTATAGGCCACATGTTCTACCACATCAGCTGCGTTTGGGCTTTAACAGAGAACAGAAATACGTGTCCTTGTCCAGCACGAATTTCTAGCACGCATGCGTGAACAGAACTGAAGACATACCTGTTGCAGTTTTTGTAAAGGCAGTCTTAGATGTGAACAAGTGGTCATTGATTCTGTTGAAAATGTTACTCTGCTCTTAGGAGAACGTGGCTTTTTTAGTTTACATCTTTTCTCTAGTTGATGTCAGAACTTCCTTATCAATCACAGTGTGCTAACTGGCATATTTATGAGCTAAAGCGGCCCTTGTGATCATTTAGTTGGTTGGTTTTCCATTTTTAATTAGTGAGGTGTGTTTTTAGTGGCACAAGTAACCCAGCACATGAGGCACGACTTGCCTGTCATCCCTGGGATGGAGGCATGGTTAACAGTCTCTGTGTTAATTTGTTCTTGTTCACATGTTGCTTAGATGGTAACCATTCTACAGGTCAATCTGAGTTGCCTTTGACAGAATTTGAGGCAAAAAGCAGAGCTAGTGACTGCACGGTGCCCTCATGCGGAGATCCTGCCCCGTCGCTCACATACAGCATGCTTTCTGTTTAGGGTAAAAGTAGCTTGATGCAGAACTGGCTCCGTGCTGGCCTCACTCGCTGGCTGCAAACCGTGCACACGGTGTGGCACGTGTTCATTTGTATAGCCAGTGAGAAGCATTTCCTCCTGCACGTGGAGCTAGGGGGGGGAAGGGGCGAGGAGAGATGAACTTGCTTACATAGCACATTGTTTCGGATTTCCTTTTGAGGCCAGAAAGTGTTGGTGTGGCCTCTATGGAAGCGAAGGGGCATGCGGCCTTCAAGAACTATTTCTACGTGTGTTTCTACCATGTGCTAGAGACTGTGCTAGGAATGCCCAGAGGAACGGCGCATCCTTCCGGCCTTCCCATGTCCTAGTGGGGAGGGCGGAGGAGTATACGACGTGAAGAGGTTTGCACAACACAAGTGAGCGTGAATGTACTGTTATCATTTGTGTATGCTACTAACTGCTAGCATTTCAATGGAGCATGTGAATGGGTCAGGCCATTGTAGTAAATGCTTTCCATAAAAGATTCTTGCTCAGTCTAGTGGAAATGATAGCACCTTCAAAACTATGAACAAAGGGTATGAAAATTTGGCTTCTGGAGGGAGCATCTGTCTCCCTGATCTGGGTCTGGTGTCCATCCACCGCTCCAGGCCCCAGGGAGTGGACAAGGTACATGATCACTAGTGTTTCTGACATTTCCCATTTCAGTGCTTTTTTTTTTTTTTTTTTAATGTTTTTATTTATTTTTGAGACAGAGACAGAGCATGAGCAGGGGAGGAGCAGAGAGAGAGGGAGACACAGAATCCGAAGCAGGCTCCAGGCTCTGAGCTGTCAGCACAGAGCCCGACGCGGGGCTCGAACTCACGGACTGTGAGATCATGACCTGAGCCGAAGTCGGACACTCAACCGACTGAGCCACCCAGGCGCCCCCCCCCCCCATTTCAGTGCTTTTAAGCAATGCATAGTATTTCATCCTATAGTACTAATATGTGGCTAAAGTTAAGAAATTGTGAATGCAGGGGTGAGCAGCCTCACAATTCAAAATGTTTTCTGGAGCAGGCATTTGGTTCTGGGTAATGTGGTTGAGAGCCCAAGGTGGCCGCGGTGTTTGTGTACTGGTGGGAAAAGAACTGAGGACAGTCTTCCCCTCCCTACCAAGGAGCCCAGTTGGAAGCTTCCTTCTCCTGTGACGTCTGTTAGCCATAGAAAATTGTCATGGTGTCATCATGGGAGGGACATATGCATGTAATTCCCATCAGTCACAAAGATAAAATTAAAACGGAGTAAAAGTGACCAATCAAAAGACATCCAGTAGCAGAAATTTAATGCTGCCTGGTTTACCTCTTCTCTAAGCCTGAATGGACCCACAGATGGGTTTTCCTGCCATGAAATAAGGGGCAAGTTAAGTGTAAAACCGCCGGAATAGAGTAGAGCCGCTGAGCTAGCTCGTGCAACCAGCCTCAGTGTCGGCTTAGGTATTTGTAGCCTTCCCGCTGAGTCTGGGGTCGCCTTGCCCTGTGCAGCATGATGTTTGCTATTGTGCTTTATAGGAAAAGACCCGGGAGAACTCAGTCGTATGCAGAATGTCACCCCTGGGCTAGCAGGAGGTTGGGCGGAGGGTGCTTAATTCCTAGTAACTGTGATGTCCGTTTATTTATTTGTTCTTATCTGGCGTGCTGAAGAAAATAGATGATGATAGCTGGTAGCAGTGAAATACTTCTGGTCCTGAAAGACACTCTGGGGAGACACAAATCATTGAACCCAGACCATTTTTCCCCCGTACATATTATCTTTTGCCTTTTTTTTTTTTTTTGCATCTTTTCATATATGTGTGTCTATGTGTGTCCACTCTTTGCCCATCTGTCGATTTTCTCATTTACCTTCTGCCTTCTTTGCCTTATTCTCATGTCCCCTGCATGGTACATTTCTCTATCAGTTAATTAATTCACTCATCCAGCCTTTTATCGATCATCTCTTCTGTGGAGGGCACCGCGATTAGTGTTGTGGATGGAACGGTAAATTGCAGACCGTCTCCACACCTGATAGAGGGAAGAAAGAGATCTGTATACAGATGGCTCTGATACCAAACACAACACTTATTTTGAGTCTATGTAATAGCAGTTATCATTAACTGAGCAGCACTTGCTGTGAGCCAGGTCTGGCCGTAAGCACTCACTCATTTCTCCTGGCCCTAGGCAGCACGTGCCAGCTCAGACTGGTCTAGAAAGGTCTCTGGGTTTGGAGCCTTTGCCTCCAGCCTTGGGGTTGGCCTTGAACCCCTCCTGGGTCTTGTGTCTGCTCCTCCCTGAGGCACGAGCCACTAGTGGGGTTCCTTCAGCTCGGGGCCTGTATGTGTGTTCAGGAAAAGGAAGAATTGTCACCATCACAGGGCTGTGAAGAAGAACTGAATGCTTTTGTAAAGGACCTGGCACGTGCTGGCCCACAGTATGGCTCTGGGGAGAGCTGCAGCCTGGCGCTTCCAGCTCCTGTCTCCACCACTGCCTTTCATTTTTCTGCCTCCTCCAGTCCTGGCCTCTGCCCCTTCCTCCCTCCCACCCTCCCCAGGCTCCAGCATTGCCCCTTCCTGGGTCTCTTCCCTCCCCACTTGTCATGGAGGCCAGGAGGGCTGCCCTCTTCCTGGCTGGCTGCCTCAGTGCCCGACCCTGCCTGGCCCCTCTTAGCTGAGTGACCCCTGGGCAGCTTTCCTGACCTCTGCTCCTCATCCACATCTCTCACGAGTGATCCACTCAGTGCCTGCTGTCTGGCGGCTGCCCGTTCCTCCTGCCCTCCTGATCCATAGTCCACAGCCCTGCGTTACTCAGCCCTCTTCCTCTTTCTTGGGTCCTTTTCTTCATACTGAAGGAGGGTCACTTCAGTGCCGTGGAACGTGTGGAAACCCTAGCCCCAGTTATGATCCAGTTGCTGGCCCTGCCTGGGCCAGCTCCCCCATCTGGACTGAAGTGTGCACCCCTACCCAGTGTTCATTGTTGAGGTCCTAGCCCCCTTGCATGTCTGTGTTCGGGGATAGAGCCTCGAAGGAAGTCCTCAAGGTTAAAGAAGTTCATGGTGGGGCGGGGATCTGATAGGACTCGAGCCCTCCTGAGAAGAACACCAGGGAACTGGGTGTCTTTCTGCCACGTGAGGACATGGCGAGGAGGCGGCTGTCTGCAAGCCAGGGACAGAGCTCTCAGCAGGAACCAAATCAGCCCACACCTTGATCCGGGACTTTCAGCCTCCAGAACTAGGAGAAAATCAGTTTGTGTTGTTTAAACCACCCACTCTGTGGAATTTTCTTACGTTAGTCCAGGCGAACTGATGCAGTGAGCCTCATCGGGCCCCTCACTGTGGGGGAGACCATCCACCCCCAACCCCTCCGAGGACATCCCTGCAGCCAGGTTCCCTCATGTGAAAAAGGAGGCTTGCCTTGACAAGAATGAGGGGTGGGATGGGGAGATGGAAATCGATGTTTTTTTTGCTTTACTTTGGACCCATGCCCATTCTGTAAGAGGAACTCATCCCCTGGCGTGAGCCCGGCTCCTCTGTGACGAGGACTGTGTGCAGACTCCTGGCTCACAGGTCACTTGGTAGCAATTTGCAGGACCAGGGGGACCGAGTAGACTCCTGCCTCTCATTTACTGCCCCCCAGGGGCCAATTCTACTTGGGACCCCACTCTGGATTGTATCTGCTGCACCAGGGTGCAGACATGGTGGTGGGGGGAACTTTTAAGCACTGACTTTCTTTTCTCTTTTGTTTATTTGAATTTGGGGGGTTTGGAAGAGGGAGGAAGGAGACCAGTTCTGAATACAGTGAGTCTTTCTAACCAGCTATGTGAATTGGAGATCAAAGTGAGACACTATTGCTGTCATTGGTTGAAAGGATTTTTGTGGCCTGGAAACTCCTGCACCCATAAAATACTCTCCAGTGGGGTAAGCCATTGTCTAAAAGTAGGTTAAAAGAAGAGGGAAATGCTTCTGTTTGCTACCGTTTCTATCAGCCCCATTTACGTTATGACTATTCAGCCTTTTGCGTATGCTTAGGTTTTTTTTTTCCTCTGGTTTGTATCCTTGGATTCATAGTCTATCAAAATGAACTTCTCATTAATGGGGATGGATATTCTGAAATTACTATTGTCTGTCTTCATCTCAGCAAATACTGTAAGTGGTATTCATATATGTGTATGTAGTTGTATGATATAGTAGGGTATTACCTAGGGTGCATTAGAGAATTGTATACATTACATAAAACTCTTCCATTGGCCAGGGCAGAACTTAGTAACCATCCCCAAGGTGCCTCCTCTGAGTTTTCTAGTTTTTGTTTCTTTTCTTTAAAAGTTCTGTATCTGTGGGGCGCCTGGGTGGCTCAGTCAGTGAAGTGTCCGGCTTTGGCTCAGGTCATGATCTCATGGTTTGTGGGTTTGAGCCCCACAGTGGGCTCAATGCTGACAGCTCAGAGCCTGGAGCCTGCTTCCGATTCTGTGTCTCCCTCCCTCTCTGCCCTTCCCCTGCTCATACTCTCTCAAAAATAAATAAACAAAAACAAATATTTAAAGGTTCTGTATCTGTAAAATGCATGCTTTTTTCCTAGTTTCCCTTGATTCCTTCTCTTCATTTTTTAATAGCTTTAAATCAATTATAAACCATTGTAGTTCAGTACTCTGTGCTTCAAGACATCTGTATTAATTCTGGGCATTTTTGACACAGTAAGACTGCAGTCAGGGCAGTGGATCTCTTATATATTGCCTTGAGTTCGTAAAAATGTATTCTAGTTGCATTAATCTTATCAGAATGCATAAACATTGAAAAAAAATTTTTTTAATTGGGGGCACCTGGGTGGCTCAGTCGGTTAGGCGTCTTGACTTCAGCTCAGGTCATGATCTCATGGTTTGTGGGTTCAAGCCCCGCATCGGGCTCTGTGCTGACAGGTCGGAGCCTGGAGCCTGCTTCCGATTCTGTGTCTCCCTCTTCCTGCCCCTCCCCTTCTCCCACTTTGTCTCTCTCTCAAAAGTAAACAAACATTAAAAAAAATTTTTTTAAAAATATCTTACCAGGATGCTAAGCAGATACAGACAAGCCCCAATGTAGAGTATACGACGGCCGGGATGTATTGATGTGTGTGTCTCTGCCAGTCTTTCCTTCCCCAGGCCCCCAGTCTCTTGTGATCAGACTGCCCTTCCTCAGTGGGTAGACTGGGACCTTCCAGAGGGGTGAAGACCAGGCCAAGGTTGCATTTGTACGTGCACTTGACCCAGGTGCACATAAAATGGTTTATAACTTTTTCCAACGAGAAAAAAATTAACCTGTTTCTTTTGATCCAAAGAAGAGCGTTCTTTCCAATTGAAGAACCGTTTCGCGGAGTCTTTTTGATGAAAATGATTCTCTTGGTAGATAACATCCTAATATGGGCAATAAAATGTGTCTGAGAAGCACGTTGTATAGTGTTTATTGCCCGTAATGAGCTCTTGTGAGGATCTGGCCCTGTGGTTCGTGGTTTTGAAACTTGAGATTGTTCCAGATTAGCTGCTCCCACCTCCCAATTTCTGCCTCGGGAGTCTGGAGTGGGCCCCAGCAATCCACATTTCTAAGAAACATCCAAGTGCTGCTGCTGCTGCTGCTGCTGCTGCTGCTGCTGCTGCTGCTGGTCAGGGCACACGAGGAGAACCACTGTCCTGGCCACCAGACAACACTGGCCACTGGCAACAGTTAACTCCATTTCCACAAATGGATGTTGACTTCTGTCTTCACCCCCTGCTTGGAGGAGGAGCATAGAATCAGCTTGATGTGTAGTAAGTATAGTCATGTGTTAAATGCAAACGCACAGAAGAGGCTTATCTTGAAAACATCTTAATTTTTATTGCTTGTGCTATGTGAAATGTTATTTCCCATTTGTAGAATGGGAAGAATTAAAAGTTGATTTGTGAGCTAAAAATACAGTAAGTTCCTTCTTCATCAAAACCCATAAATAGGCCTGCACATTCAGACATAAAAGCAAACCATTAAGAAACAGTGCTCGCGTCCTTAGAATTTGTTGATCGGATTACAATTACAGACTCTCGTTTCTTCACTTCCTGCAGCTTGTGTAACTGCCTACCACTTATTTTTAGTAGGTCTTGCACTGCTGACTCAGAGTGGTAACCAGTCTCTGTGCCGCTCAGTGCCATAGGCTGGCAGGTGGCCAGGCTCTTAAGACGGGTGAGGTTATACGCCTGGGCACTGTGTCAGGTGGCGTGCTGGCGAGCGGATCCTTGGGGGGATCAGCAGCTCCTTCCCCTGACCCCTTCTTGCTCCTCCACACCCCTGAGAGGAGCCGTAGATGGAGCTGCCATTTCTGGGGGGCTTGGGAAATGTGCCAGGTGGTGCTGCACGAAGCGTCTCACCACCTGATGGGGTATCTCACTGCCCTTCACCCTCCAGCCTGTCTTCACTCTCAGGCAGAGGGGGCTCAGCGCCACGGTGGGCTGCTGGAACCTCTGGCCTTGGGCTTCCATTCTCGCCACACCTGGAGTAAGTGTAACTAGGTAGAGCTGGTCTTTGGTGAGCTCCGCCTGTCTTTAAGGCTGCTGTCCAGATGGGCCTCTTGCCACCAGCTATGCACACAGGCAAGTCATGGGAGGTGCTTTGACCTCTGACCTGTGCCAGAGCAAGACCCTGGCTGATCAGCCCGTGCACCACGTGGCCGGCGAGGAAAGCTGTCACCCACAGAGGTTCATAAGGAATCAGCCAGAATGAAACTATCCTCCCTTTCACGTCAACACACAGATAGGAACCACTAGGATGGTTCTCTTATCGCTAGAACTTGACAAGGGTTGGATGACATAGCTTGGGTGCTGTCACCTCCAGCCAGGAAACTTCGGAGCTCTGGAAATACCCTTAAGTAACATAACTGGCAAGGCGCCTGAGCCACCCTGAAACCCGCGTGGCCCTGGGGCTCCGCCATTCTGCACCTTCCTTTTCTCATTTGTTAAGTGAAGGGCTTAGAGCACATCTTTAATCCTTTCCCCCCTAGGACTTAAATTCTAGTAATTTGTAAGAGAATGTTGATTTCATCTGGAGAAGCCTGGGGAAGTGATGTAAATTACAGCCACACTGATGGGAAATTGATCATTTTTCATATTCCTCATTTAACCTCTTTTGCTTTCACGTCCTTCTCCTGGCCCCAGAGAGCAGTGAGCAGGCAGGGATAGTCTCTGCCAATTTCAGGGCAGGGCATTGTATGGGTGCTTCCAATACCAATTTAGTGAATGCACCTTCCCTTCTCCCTCAGTCCTCACCAGCCAGGATTTTCCAGCAGTTTTATCTTGGCCTAATGTCCTTGGGATATCCTTGTTCTTTACTTGTGTATCAGCAGTTCATTGTATGTTTACAGAGTATTCTGACGGACTCCCTTTATCACAACTGATCACAGTGACCTCTCTAAGTAAGTGCTTGGTAAGTGTATTAATTTTTATAATTTTACAGCTCAGGCAAACCAGTGCTGCGCATTCTCATTGCAGCCCGTGAGCTGGAAAGAGTGTACGTAGTGTGCTCAGTGTAAAAACGACTCACTGCTGTTGCTACTTGTGTTTTTCACAAGACACTAAAATGTTTTACTGTCTACTGTATATTCAACAGCTGAGTAAGTTCTCAACATTTACAAATTTTGAATGAACAGATTCTTCTTCTTCTTGGGGGTGGGTGGAGTTCAAATTACTAAACACCTTATTCTGGGGTGGGGGGGAAGTGTATTCACAAACAAAAGGAAGAGCCTTGATGTCTTAGTAGTTGATAGTAAAAAGAAGGCTTATAAGGGTGTGTCAGCTCTGTAGAGGTTCACCTTCGGCCCGCTCCGCCCGCCTCCTCTGCCCCGTCCTGCCTTGGTGGCTGGACAGAGCCATTAGATTTCAGAAACGCCGTTCCCTTGTGGTGTCGCTGGCACCTAGCCAATGTTCTGGGATTACTTTAGCGACCTTCCTGTGGAGAAGGTGGTTTGGAGCCTGGTGGTTTCTGAAGGCCCTTCAGGCTGCACTATTTTTTTGATGTTCTTGACTGTCTCTCATTGTAAGCTGTGATTTCTTAGTTTCTGGGATAACCATATTCAGTGTGGATTTTTAAGGTAGAATCATAGAACGCATCCTCATGACTTCCCATTGTCAGAACTTCAGTGCGTCGTTATCAGTTAATGGCCAGTCTTGTTCCATCTAAACTCCTGCACACTCCAGTGGCTTATTTTGGAAACAAAACTGAGATACCGATTCGTTTCATCTGTAAATACTATAGTCAATACTCCAGTAACAGTAATTCCTTGATTTACCAAACCTGCAGCCAGTGTTCCTATTTCCCTATCTCAAAAGTGTATTGCTGTCAGGGCACCTGGGTGGCTCAGTCGGTTAAGCGTCCAACTCTTGATCTCGGCTTGGGTCATGACTTCGTGATTTGAGTTCCGGCCCACGTCGGGCTCTGTGCTAATGGTGTGGAGCCTGCCAGAGAGCCTTCTGTCTCTCTCCTTTCCTTTCTGCCCCTCCTCCACTCTCTCTCCCTCACTCTCAAACATTGAAAAAATTTATTGCTGTTGAGCGGTCTATCTGATATCTCCACCCTCTCATTTTTACCCCCCCCCCCGCCCCCCGCATTGTGATTGATCTTTTGGAGAAAGCAAGTCTTAAGTTTTTTTGGGTTTGTCACAGCTGCAGCTTGCTAACCAGATCCTTACTTGACATGCCTCCCCACCCCCGTCCTGGTGTTTCCTGTAAGCAGCTGGTCAGGGCTGGAGCCCATTCTGGTTTGATTTTCTGGCAAGAGTGCTTGATGGGTAGTGTGTGTGCTCCCGTTGGGAGGAGGGCATGAGAACGGGCAGCCTTGGTGATCACTGCCTCCATCCATAATTCATCAGGAGTGCAAAACATCCTGGTCGTGTCGTTCCTTCTGTGTTTCCTTGCCAGATGAAAGGAATATGCAGCTGTTATCCTGAGGTACGTTTACTTAGGAAAGTCTTGCCCCCTATTTGACATCTTACAGTTCCGGTTCCCCAGCATCCTCCATTAGCCACCAATGAGGTATTTTGTGTGTCTTTCTTTTTAGAGACATTATGAGCTCATGATTTAAGGTATTTCTGCAGTATTTTCATTCATTGCCGCTGACATCCTTGTCACCCCTCTAAGTGTCCGGTTGCAGCCAAGCTGAGCTGTTGGAGGTCACTGCCATGTTCTGCTCATGCCCAGAGTCTGTGACATAGTCACATAGTCACTGAAAGTGAGGGCCGTGCCCACCCCAGACTGGGGCCCACATTTCTTCAAAGACCGCGGTCTCCTTAGTAGGAAATGGAATTTGGGGACCACAGTTTGGGAGTTAGGGGCCATTGCTTCCAGGCCGGTTGTTGTATCTGGACCTTTTCAGTGGATAAAGGTGGATTTGTTCGTTGGTTTTGGTTTGTTTTCGCACATAATCCAGTGTAAATTCATGCTGCTATATTTAAAAAATTTTTTAAAACTTATTTATTTATTTGTTTATTTACTTATTTATTTATTTATTGAGAGAGACAGAGTGAGAGCGGGGTAGGGGCAGAGAGCGAGGGAGACACAGAATCCGAGAAACAGGCTCCAGGCTCTGAGCTGTCAGCACTGAGCCTGACCCAGGGCTCGAACCCAAAAACCATGAGATCATGACCTGAGCCGAAGTCAGACACTTAACCGACTGAGCCACCCACACTTAACCGACTGCCCCAGATACTGATATTTCTAATTCAAAATTAGAATTAGAAGATATTTTACTTCTTTGGTTTTATTTTTGTATTGCTTTTCTCATATGCCGAAAGTTTTTGCCCCTAAAAAATTAGCATAAGAACTTATTTGCTTGATTATTGTATTTATACACAACACATAATGTTTAGAATACCTACCAACATTTTTACCAATAATATGAGTAGTGAAACAGCTGAAGATATCTTTGTCCTTAAGGTTTATCCCACTAGGGAAATACAGTCAAATTACTGTGTTTCAAAGTCTTTTGGAATAATTTCCCTGTATGTTTATGCCATCAACTCAGTATATGACTTGGTTAATTGGTTTCCATTCTGCTTTTGATTTTTTAGGACTTAAAAAAGTTAATATTGGTTTACAGTTATATAAACCATTTCGATAGTTCCAGAGCTAAACCAACTGTTCTTAGGTCTCATTCTGTATTTTCAGCCTCTTTTTCTCTAGCCCTTCCCATCACTATTTTTAAAAAGATTTTTTGCTCCTTCCCCCTTTTATTGCTTTTTAACGCAAGCACAGACATATATTCATACAGTTGTATATTTATTTTCAATATTACTCATTCTCTTAAATAAGTAATAGCGTACGTTACCCACTTTTCCCAAGCCTGAGTTCAGAGGTTGTCTTCTAATTACATGGCATACTGTGACTTAGCTAATCATGACATTGAATTTAACTGAATATGCCTATTTATTCAGTGATTTTGGAAAGGGTAATTGTAGAAACTGCCGTCTAAATATTTTAATCGTATTCCAAAATAGTTAAGAAAATACATGAATATTCCTGTCTTATTTTGGCTATTTTAAAACACACACACAACTTGGTCTATTTCATTTTCATGTATTCTAGTTCAGTGGGTCTCAGCGGGGTGATGTCGTTCCCTGGGAGACATTTGGCAATGTCTGCAGTGTCTGGAGACCTTTTTGATTGTCACAGCTCCAGGGAGGCTGTAGGTTACCGCCCTACAGTGCATGGGCCCGGCTCTGCGACAAAGATTTACCCACACCGACCCGTCAACGTGTCCCCGGGGAGAAACCCTCTCAGTTTCAAGCAAGCTTTTGAGAGCTTGGGTCACCTCACTTGACCCCCCTCTCTCTCTTCTCTCTCTTCTTCTTCAATAGATACATCTAGGACTTTAGGAAAACACAAGTCATTTCAAATGAAAAGACAGGAGAACATCAATGATGGGTGCCTCCCCAGGCTTGTATAAAGAAAAGTAACTCCGTACTTGAAAGCTCCATTTTAGTTTACTCTGGTATAGATCATGTGTAACCAAGTATTTTGGGGGGAGACAAATTCTGCCTTATCCCAGGTCTCAGGAAAGCACAAGTTGTTAGGTGTGTGTACCTAGAACACCAACTGGATGGTCCAAAGTGACTAAAGTTGAAATTTTGATGAGTTGGCAGTGTTCTGGGCACTTGGGTTCAGAATTGATCTTTGCCATATTATCCGTTTGTGAAAGATTCTCATTCAAAGGCGCACATGAGTGTAGGTGACTAGTGGGAAGGTGGGCATTATTGCTGTCTTATGAAGTTATTTTGTCATTGGTGGTGTCCAAGCTAACTCTGAGGATGGTGTGCATTTTTCTTATCCCTTTCCTTTGCATTTTCTCTTTTTATTATCTTATGAGATACTCCATTTCAGCTAGAGAAAGGAGTGAATAATTCAGTTACCTTTTTTTTTTTTTTTTGTAATAAACCCCAAGTGTATGAATGAATAAAAGAACAAGACTGAAAGAAGGAAAAAAAAATACCTAAGAAACATACAAAGATGGTATTTGACCACACATCCTTCCATCTCAGGGCAACTGCAAAATACCCTGGATTTTTTTTTTAAGATTTTTTTTTTTTTTTACAACATTGATTTTTATTTATTTATTTTTTAAATTTAAATCCAAGTTGGTTAACAGATAGTGTAATAATGATTTCAGGAATAGAATTTAGGGATTCATCATTTACATAGAATCCCCAGTGCTCATCCCAACAAGTGTCCTCCTTAATGCCCATTACCCATTTAGCCCATCCCCCTACCCACAACCCCTCCAGCCACCCTCAGTTTGTTCTCTGTATTTAAGAGTCTCTTGTGGTTTGCCTCCCTCTCAGTTTTTATATTATTTTTGCCTCTCTTCGACTTACGTTCATCTGTTTTGTTTCTTAAATTCCACACATGAGTAAAATCATACGATATTTGTCTTTCTCTGATTGACCTAATTTTGCTTAGCATAGTACGCTCCGGTTCCCTCCACGTTGTTGCAAATGGCAAGATTTCATTCTTTTTGACTGCCGAGTAATACTCCATTGTATGTATAAACTTCATCTTCTTTATGCCTTCATCAGTCGCTGGACATTTGGGCTCTTCCCATACTTTGGCTGTCGTTGATAGCACTGCTGTGAACATTGGTGTCCATGTGCCCCTTTGAAATAAGCACACCTTTTTCCCTTGGAGAAATACCTAGTAGTGCAATTGCTGGGTTGTAGGGTAGTTCTATTTTTAATTTTTTGAGGGACCTCCATACTGTTTGTCCAGAGTGGCTGCACCAGTTTGCATTCCCACCAGCAGTGCAAAAGGGTTCCTCTTTCTCAATTGTATTGTGATTTTAATGCAATACGGATGAAAGGGGCATCCTCCCTTTTACAGGTAGGAGCCACCTGGGGGATAACAGCACTGTGTTCAGTTGCACTTGGTTGTTTGCAGAGAGGCCCTGGGAATGTGAGCACAGAGCATAGGAGGCCGATGTTTAAGGTGGGCAAGTCTGGTCCTTGATGGTTTCAGAGCTTTGGCTACCTTTTTGCCTTTGGTGGTGAACAAGAGTACCCAGTAGTTTAGTGTTATTCCAGAAGTTCCTGACATCGCTGCTCCTTTTCCTCCTTTTTCCACCTTGTACTTGCCCACTCTTTTGCATCGAGTAAATTAAGTGATTTGGGGAAAAAATGGATCGGCATTTCTCCTTGACACAATTAAATGCAATACAAATTCGATTCCAGGAAAGGAAATATATATCACTAGAATAGTTAAGATGTTAGCGATGACAGTTCACAGGTATGTCAGCCCTCTTAGGAGTTGGTTTTCTGGGATAAATTTTATGGACTTTTTACTGGTGAGCTTTAACACTTTGTGGTTGGTTTCGACGCTGCCAGTGGGTGTGGAAATGTGTTACGATGTAGGAGGGTGGTCTTTCAGAAATAGATTGAGCCATCAAAACTCCTTTTTGATTTTAGCTTTGTGGCCCTAAGATACAAACATTTATTATCCTTTTTAGGTCTTTGACTCACACCTACCTTATCCCACCAATCCCTTTTCTTTCTGCCTCTTTCCCTGCGCCCACAGAAGAAAAGCTGACATTGATTTATAAGCTTTTCTTCCTTTGCCAAATTCAGAACCTTAGAAAATACCTCTATTTTAGCCTTTCTACTAGTTTTTTTGGGGGGAGGCCCTTAAATATGAGAGGGTTCTGAAGTCTGCGTCGACTTTTTTTTTTCCCTCTGCAGAATAAAACAAGAGTTTGTGCTGTTTCCGGGTGCCGAATGTTGCACTCACGGGTCTGGGGCAGGAAGGGACCACCAGCCCTGTTCCGTGTTGTTCCAGTGGAAGGGCAGAAGATGGTTTCCGTGTCTTCCGAAGTAAGAAAAGTCGGCATGCCCAAGTGGCAGGCTGCCAGTCTGTGTGGGCAAGTGGAAGGAAGTCCTGAAATACTGTGCCCACTCACAGGACGGCATTGTGGGGACTTCAGGGTTGGTGGAGAGTATAGCGCGGCCCTCATCATGTTGGGGTTCCTGTCAGGCCTGAGGGAGAGGGCTGTAATCATATTAAGGAAAAAATCATTGATTGGGTTTCTAGCAACTCTCAACCGAGATGGGATTCGTTATGATTACCCCATAGTTGGAATGAGGGAGCAGAAGCCAAGCATGTGGTAACCACAGTTGAGACAAAGCACCTTAGATTGTGGAAGCCGATTGGCTTCTGCCTTTCTGTGGAAACAGGATGCTTCTGGAAAACAAAACCAGTTCGTAAATTTGGCCCTGAAAACTCTTTGAGCAATTTGGTGTGGAGTCATTAATTTATGGTTTCATAACTTTTTAAAGCTACTGGCACTAACTGCAGATTTCTAAAGAGTTTAATCATCCTCAGGAAGGTCTGACTGTGGGACGACTGGCTGCATTAATCTGATTCAGTTCATTTCCGAAGAGAACAAAATTATAACTACGTTCTCATTAATTTACGAGTGTGATCCATCTATTTCAGAGCCAATATTAAATTATCTCCAATCTCCAGAAGATGTGTTTTTGAACATAAGTAGCTATAGGATTTAGGATTCTCTGAAAGGAGTAGATGTTAAGGTTAGCTTGCTGTAAGATTTGTTTTCTATCTGCTGTTATTATTTTGTTGAAAGAAATTTTTATTTGAAAGAATAATGCGTATAAACAAGCAAACAAAAGGCAGCTGAAATCTAACGTGGAGGAAAGCCTGCCTCCTGTCACCAGATGGCCTCACCAGAGGCAAGGCTTATAGTTTCTTGTACGTCCAGAATGTTCTGGAAATATCTAAGTAATAGGTTACTCAAGTCATTACTTTCCTTATTGTCCCCCCCCCTTTTTCTTATAACATAAAGAGGTTTCTCTATTACTTACTTTTAAAAATAAGTAAAACCACTGAATACGTTTTAATTGCCGAATTTTTATGGTGTGTGAATTGTATCTCAATTTAATAAAAAGTAACCTTAGAGTTTGGGGACTGATTTAGAGAGAAGAAATGAAGGATGAAATGCTTTTATTTTCGTATTGTCAGATACAAATAGTGAGGTTCCCCAAAGATCCCTGTAGCTAGGATTAAAAACCTATTTTTATGGGTTATTTAGATGGAGAAGCCTATAGTGAGCTCACCAAGGTTACTGATAATTAAGTTCAAATGGGTCATGAATCTCAACATAATGAGGATAAAGTGCGGGATGCACTTGAGGCAGCTTAACCAGGCAGCCAAGTGGTAGTTAAGTTTCTTCATAGATAAATGCATTTGGGAAAATAATCTCAAGTGTTCTTAACCGTATTTTTCTTAGTTAACAATCTATTTCTGAACTCTTTCCTCTTTAGATTTTAGAGGCATTCCTCCTTTTTTATGTGACTAGCACTTTGCATATAGATGTAATATATTTTACTGTTTACCTATTGATGGACATTTAGGCTGTTTCTATTTTTTTTTTTTAATTTTATTTATTTTAGGAAATCTCTACACCCAGTATGGGGCTCAAATTCATGACTCTGAGATCAAGAGTTGTATGCTCTTCCCCCTGAGCCAACCAGGTGCCTCGAGGCTGTTTCTGTTTTGATACATCTTACCCAATTGCTTTTCACTGAGTTGTGTGATTTTGCATTTTTGTCACCAGTATAGGAGCTTCCCCACAGCCTCACCAATATGCCATTTTATTGTGATAAAATTAAATTTTTTTTTATTTTGAAATAAATTTAGGCTTACAAAAATTGCAAAAATAGTGCAAAATTCTCTGTATACCCTTCATCCAGCTTTCTCAAATGTTAACATTTTAAATAACCACATGGCAGTGATCACAATGGGAAGTTCACATGATACCGTGCTGTTACCACATTTTCTGATCTCTGACATTCTGATAGGTGAGCGGTGGTATCTTCCTATGGCTTTGGTATACGTGTTTTATTACAAGTGAAGTCCAGCATCTATCTGAAAGCCAGATATTTTCTTTCCCAGTTTCCTTTGCCCCTTTTCTTGATTTGCCGGTCTTCTAATCAATTGTAAGGAGCTCTCCTTGAATTAGGAAGAGTGTCACGAATTGCAAATATTTTTTTCTTAACTTTTTATTTGTCTTTTGGATTTGCCTGGGGTATATTTTGCCGTGTAAAAAACCATTTTTATTTTTATGTAGATGAATTCAAACATCTTTTGTGGTTTCTGGATTTTTAGTCATAGATTTAAAAAAGTTTTTCCTTCAAGGCTATAAAGAATTTCTTCCATATGTCCTTCTATACTTTTATTTTTTCACGGTAAACCTTAGATGCATTTGGAATTCATCCTGTTGTAGGATGTGAAGTGTGGCTCCAACTTCGTTCCAGATGGCTACCAAAGTATCCCATCACTATTTATTGAGAAGTCGTGTCTTTCCCCCAATGACTGCAGCCAGCACCCATTGTCATATACTAAATTCCCAGAAGCATTTGGTCCTGTTTCTGTGTTCCTATTTCTAACGTTTCTGTAAGTCCTTTCCATTATATGCCATGCCCAAGTGGAACTGCTGAGTTCTTTGAAAACTTCCTATTATTTTAAATAAGATAACCTTCTATGCAAGTCAATAAAAAGCACATCGCTGTACTTCTATATAAATAAATGAGAAGGCAGAGGCCCAAGGATCACAGAGTTGTTTTGGCCTGGGGTAGAAAGCAGATGGTTCCCTCTATTGTGTCCAAAAGTGCATACAATAGATCCCTTGCAAGAAGTCATTTAGAGGGTCCTTACCTGGACCACCCCTCTGCAGTCTTGCCATCTGTGTTCTTGGATGTGGGAGGCAGGTTAAGGATGCCTGGTGAGAAATTTGATTGAAAACAGTTAATGACAACATTTTTTTGAATAATGTTTTATTTATTTTTGAGAGAGTTGAAGAGGAGGAGTTGCAGAGAGAGACAGAGAATCTGAAGTGTACTCTGTGCGGACGGCGGAGAGCCAAATGTGGGGCTTGAATTCGTGAACTGTGAGATCATGACCTGAGCCAAAGTTGGACGGTCAACCGACTGAGCCACACCCAGGCGCCCCTGACTTTTTTTTTTTTTTGGTTAAAGAGGGGGAAGAAAAAGAGAGGGCAGGTGGGTAAGAATCCCCTGAAGCCTTTTCTTTGGTACGTTTAACTTTTGGTCTTTTGGAAATCTGTATCACTTAGAACTGCCATGCTCATAGGACACAGTTAAGCCTCTCTTCCCACCAGTGTTTGACGGAGATCGTAACCAATTTCTCCCTTAGCACATGCTCCTCTGGAAGACGGTTCAGTGCAGTTGTTCAGCCTAGGTACCCCGTGCAGTCTGTCTGTCTGTGGTCTCCAGCACGAGAGGCGGCATGCATAAGGTCGAGGCCAAGGGCTCCAGATTCTCACTGCACCCGTGCACCTCTGTACGTCTGCTAACTTCCTTGCTTCGAATGGGAACAATGAAACCTCATCCTGATGTCAGGACTGAATGTGATAACGTAGGATTGGTGTTTAGCCTGTTAGTCTGTGGCACCCAGTAAACGCTGAGTAATGGACTGCTGTTGCATTGGTCTGTTTTCCTTCCCTCTTTAGTGCGTGAAACTCCGAGGCACACAATTCCTGAATTTGTAAGGTGATGGAAGATAGGGGTAACCTGGGAGTAAATGAGAGAGTGGCATGTACGTGTGTGACTGGCAGAGGTGAGGTGAGGCGAGCCTCAACGTTCTGAGGTCCAAAACAAAAAAATGTTCGTTCTGTCTTTTGTTGTTTTTTTTAAAACACATTTTTTTTAAACCTTTATTTTTGAGACAGAGCATGAACAGGGGAGGGTCAGAGAGAGGGAGACACAGAATCTGAAACAGGCTCCAGGCTCTGAGCTGTCAGCACAGAGCCCGACGCGGGGCTCGAACTCATGGACCGCGAGATCACGACCTGAGCTGAAGTCTGAGCCACCCAGGCGCCCCTGTCTTTTGTTGTTAGAGAGATGGACCGAGAGCGTAGGCGTGGTGCTTGGTGTCAGATATGACCAGTCGCAGAGGCAGGACTCATCAACTTTCCCGTACATCGAGGGGTTTTTGTTGCTGTTTTTTTGTCAAAAAGAATAATCCTTGAAATAGAGCATATGAAACAGATACCGTGGAGGAGGAATTGAAGCCCAAAAGGAGAGAAGTGAGCAGAGCACTTGACCACGTTGCATTCGAAGCTCCAGGTTCAGATGCGGTGTGTGCACACTCACAGGTGGATGGCAGAATCCCTGTTGATATTCTCTGCATGGCCTTGAAGGAGAGAAGTGCCGGGAGGTTGGAGCCGGTGAATGTTCTAATTTTCTAAAAGGAGAAGAAAGCAGGATCAGGAAAGAGACCGATAAACAGGTTACTGAATGGAGATGAAAGCTGGGAGCGGGGAGCCTGTCAGCATCTCTTCTTGATGCCACGTGGCTGGATTTCAGCAGTGTCTCGATAAAGTTGGACCCACTTACGTCTGTAGTGTTAATATACCTTCTCACTTTGGGCCCTCCCTTCTGACCCTGGTCATTCTTTAGGAGCCTTCTGGGCTGTTGTCTCCTTGGGGTTTCATCTGTGGTCATCTGCCCTCCTGGTACTCTAAGTCCCCCCAACCCTAGTGCATTTCCTCCCCTAACCCCATATCACCTCATGTGCTCCATACGTGGTTGGGGGATGGTTGTGTGTGTTTTATTTTCATAGTCTGTTTACACATACAAAAAAGGGTGTACAACATCAACAGAAAGAAAAGGAGAAAGTCTGAGGGACAGAGCCTGTGAGACACCTTTGTCGCATGCTTTGCTATCGCTCAAGGGAGTGAGGGGGTGTGGCTCATGGCCCAAAGGAAAGATGGGGAGTTCCAGAGACCTCCACCCATTGTCCTCTGATCTCCCAGTTGGCTGCTCATCTCCTCTGGGGGGACTGTCCTTGGTCTTCTCTGGCAGGCCCAATGCAAAGGTTGGGTGTTTAGGGGCAGGGTGGCCCTCGGCTCACTCCCCCACTATGACCAGAGGCATTTCAGTGTCTAATAGGGGGAACAAGGTAGCGTTTTCTCTGAGTGCCCCTATGCACCTGGGACTTCGTATGCCACTTAGTGTATACAACACATCTATATAACACATCTCTTCCTGCTATTTTATAGATGAGGAAACCTAAGCTTTAGACGTAGTAAGCCATTATGCCAAAAGACAGAGCCAGTAAGGGATGGGGCTGGCATTTCATTCCGAAGCCAAAGTTCGTTCACCAAACAGGCCCATCTCCCTGTGTATCAAACTATTATGTGAATTGATAGCTGGTGTGATGGCCTTATGGCCACTGAGTGTAGACTGCTAGTTTGATCTTCCCTGAGTGAAGGTCTCAGATGTGTGCTGTCCTTGGCAGTGATTTGTACCGCAGCATGGATGGAAACCTGGGTATCAGATTTGACCATGATAAATGGATGGAGTGATAGGGATCATCCAGGACGAATCAGAATCTCGAATTCTTGGGGTGCCTGGGTGGCTCAGTCGGTGAAGCATCCGACTTCGACTCAGGTCACGATCTCGCGGTCCGTGAGTTCGAGCCCCGAGTCGAACTTTGAGCCCTGTCTCAAAAATAAATAAACGTTAAAAAAACTTTTTTTTTAAAAAGAATCTCGAATTCTTGCAGAGCTGGAACGATGGACTGAAACCGGCCTGGTGAAGCGGAGCAGGAGGATTAGTGAGGAGCACACAACGCTCAGAAAACACCTGCCCAGGTGTAATGAGAGGCCAACCCCCCCCCGCCCCGCCCCCCAGGCAGGTGTGATGCTGCCTGAAAAGCATGGCGGGGTCAGGCACTTTTACCATGCAAGTTAGCAGCAGTGTGTCTATTTTCTGGACGTCCCTGACTGATTGTGTGCCTCTCTTACACAAGTGATGGACAGCATCCAGAAGTCCCATTTTGGCTCTTCCAGTCAGTCGTCTGTTGAGTCTGTTTTGTGGGAGTAAAGCATACGTGTGTCTTGTCTATTGTGTGTCCAGCACCCAGCACGGTATGGGTTGGGTGACTTAACTTGAAGTCTGCCTAGAAGCAAGAATGGGGTGATGAGTTTCAGGGAACCTTGTCCTCTTTCCAGTGAGGAAGGTTTTGCTTGGAGAAGAGGTCCCGAGAGACATTTGTAGGTCCTCTGTCAGAAGATTCGTCTCAGGAAAGTGAGATTAGACCTCCTTGTTTGTTCCATCATAAAGTATTTTTTACCTAAAGCTGTTATGTTTGTTTACACACACACACACACACACACACACACACACGCTCAGTTTGATTGTCTCCTTATAATTTTTTTATTTCAATTTTTTTTTAATGTTTATTTATTTTTGAGAGAGAGATGAGACAGAGCGTGAGCAGGGTAGGGCCAGAGAGAGGGAGACACAGAATTGGAAGCAGGCTGCAGGTTCTGAACTGTCAGCACAGAGCCCGACACGGGGCTCAAACCATGAACCGTGAGATCATGACCTGAGTCGAAGTCGGATGCCCAACCGACTGAGCCACCCAGGCACCCCTCATAATTTTTTAATTGTAAAGCAGACATTAGCAGAAATTTTGGATAGCACGCATCTGTTTTAGACGTTACCTAGGAAAAGTTAGCTGATGTACATATTATATAGGTGAATTTTCTTGTAACTGAAGAAATAAACTCTGCTGTGTCATCTCATATTTGACTTTGGTCCCTCACCAGAATGAGGTCTTTAGAAGGACAGCAGGTGTTCTGTGCCTTATTTATGTACGGTGTTTGCACATAGTGGATATGTTGCACATTTTCATTGACTAAGCATGCCTTTGATTCTACCAGTGAGGTGACTGATACTGCCTCCAAGCAAACCTAGTCTCCGAGGCTAAGTAGAAGCCTCAACGTCCTAAAACTAGTGAGACGCAGACCTGGGATTTGCATCCAGTTTAAACAAAGTCCTTGTGTCCTTTAGAGCCTATGCAGAGGCATGGCCAACTTCATTACCTGGATTAATCTTCTTTCAGACAGCCCTTGTATTCGAATATTGAAAGTTGAGAGAATAAGGTTTCTTGATCTGGCCCTTTTTACTTTCTCGTCTTCCTCTGTAGTGGTGGTTCTTACCTGCGGCTGGCATTGTAATCACCAGGAACTTTCACAAATTGTAGACATACTAATTCAGTGGATGTTAGGAAGGATCTGTTGAGAATGAATAGGCAAGCTAGTGCCCTTTCCGTTTCTGGATTACATGGTAAAAACACTCAAGATGTTGGCTATTGTACATAACCTGAAGATACTCTGTATTTTGCCTACTTGGGAATCTGAGTGATGGGTTGTAAGGTGAAAGAGAAATTGAACTCATGAGCTGAGTCTGTTCTGTCCCTCAACCTCTCAAAGGTTTTGGCTTTGCATGTTTTTATGGGACAAATTACATGCATAGAGGCAGTTGTAAATTTCATTGTTTATTAATTTCAAGACCTAGTCCATAAAAGGTTGGTTGAACAAAATGGTGAATTCAGAGCAAGTTTGAAATCTCTTCCTGTTTCCTCTTGTGCACAAAATTGCATTGTGGAGCGAAAGTTTATCATTTCATAATGTGTGTAAATGAAGGGATCAAAGCTTTTTTCTTTTTTGATGCTTACACTGGGTGAAGATTATCTGAGAAGACCTGGCAGACCAAGGAAATGGGTTTGACTTTCTGCCAGGTGGTCATTGAAATGTTTTTTCCTTTGTGCCCAGTTAAAAGGCTAGGCCTGTAGATTTTCACGCTCTCCTCTGGTTTCAGCTTTGGAAGTGCTTACACAGCTAATCTGGCATTTGTGATTATTTCTACTTTGAGCTCACCAGGAGGCTCTTTGGGGATATTCAGACAGAAATGACTTAATTGGATTTCAGCCCACACACAGTATTTGAATGGCTTTATGGATGACATTAATTGGGCAGCTGCCATAGGAAGTCATATATATATATATATATATATATATATATATATATATATATTTGAACTCTAGAATTTCAAAGTACTCTTTGATTCATTCCCTCTCATTGATTCATTGCTAATTTATTTAACAAGTGAAATACTCTAGAAAAATTAATTTATAGCAGTAAAATTAAGAAATATGGTTCGTTAAGTAGAACCATCCTTTGGTTTTGGCATGGTTACATCATTATCTGTATTTAAGGCTCCATGTTCACACTCACAAGCTGGCTCAAGGACAGTTGTATAAGGGATTCAGGGTCTCTTGGATTGAAGTTTGGGAGGAGAGGATTCTGGGCCAGATGGCGCTGAATGCTGTAGGGTATTGGACAATTGCAACAGATCTTAGAAATATAATTAAGGAAGTGAAAGTTTATTGGATGATAAATGTCGGATATTATCATTTTATCGAGCGCCTGCCATGTGGCCAAGCCATATGGACCTCAGCGTGTGGAGGTCCTTTCCTGGAGGCTCTTCCTGTCTAGATAGCCTTGAAATAGGAGAGTTTATGATTATAAAAGAGTGATTTCTTCAGAAACATCCTCCATTCCTGTAGAATGTCCCCAAAAGGAGAACATTTGAGTTCATGTCTGAGCAATGAGTTGGATTTGTCTGGACAGTGGCTTTGGGAAGCTGGAGGGGTAAAGATATTCCCAGTATAGGGAAAGAAATAGTAGACATAAAGGCACAGAATTGTGAAAGCATCTGGCATTTGGGGAAAATGGGGGTTAAACACACTCTGACCAGTTTAGGAATATTTAAAAGTAGCTAAGCATACTTTCGGAACACAATATTATTAACACTTCTGTTCACTTGGAATAATCATAAATTTGTTCTGGAAGTTAAACTTTATAACTGTTAGCCTTTTTTTGATGGGAAAATTTAATTCACCCAGCTTCCTTTTCATTCCATATTTTATGGAATTTTATGGGATACATTTAGGGGATACTATATTATCTATATGAGCATCACCCCTAATTAAAAGTGGGAGAAACAAAAAAAAAAGTGGGAGAAACAAATCAAGTGTATTCAGTACCCATCAGAAATGAATGAAATAGGATAATATGCAGTGAGATTTTTTTTTTTCCACACAGTTCCTTAGAAGCAAATTCGGGGCACGTGGGTGGCTCACTCGTTAAGCGTCCCACTTTGGCTCAGGTCATGATCTCACAGTCCGTGGGTTCGAGTCCCGCATCAGGCTCTGTGCTGATAGCTTACAGCCTGGAGCCTGCTTCAGGTTCTGTGTCTCCCTCTCCCTGTGCCCCTCCCCCACTCATGCTCAGTCTCTCTGTGTCTCTCAAAAAAAAAAAAAAAAGAAGAAACAAATTCATTCTGTGGGAGGCTTCTCAGTTACCAGTAATTTACCAAATTAAAACAAACAACCTTCCCACAAAATCTTCCTCCAGAGCTCAATTGTTCTCTAAACTTCCAGGGATTTCTCAGATGCCAAAGATCATGGACTCTTCCCAGTCTTTTTTGAGCCACTACCTTCATCTAATAGCTATAAAAATCATGTCCCCCACCCTCATCTTGAGAGTCCCGTTTTGGTTTCTTAAAAGGCCAATGATGTGATCTAGAACAAAAATGGGGTTTGAGTAGCCCTTCAGATCCCTGGAGTACTAAAATCTGCATCAGGCCCTATAGTTCACTCACTTAGGAATACGGTGGTTTAATCCTGAGTTAATGAGAACCTAGACCCTCCCCTGAACAGCTCTCTCTAGATGTTTCCATCCTGTGATGCCCATGCGTGTCAGCTGCAGGCTTAGCAGATTTAGTGTTCTCTCTAAAATTAATGTGTGGCACTAAAATAACGCCGAGGTGTTGAACTTGAAGGGCAGGGGAAATAAAGGATTTGAGATTTCTGATTTGATTAATTCTGGGCTTAGATTTATATAAAACAATGGAAATGTTCCTTGTAGAAAAAAAAAAAAAAGGACTCTTGTTTTAGAGAAATACAGGAGAAGCATTCTCAATAGGGTAGTTTGGGGGCGTGAATGCTGCCTTTCTGGGGTTGTGTAAGAGTGTCCGTCAGTGAAACCATGCCACCTGGAGCCACTGCCCAGGACCCATCTGCCCCACAGATAGTTATTCTTTTTTAAATCATTTTATTAAAAACCAGAAGAACAGCATTCAGTGCTTCGACTATTTTATGACTTTTAGTCTTAGTATTATATACCTATTCCCAGTTGAAGAAGTAGAGTGGGACCTTTTCTTCTTGAAGGGCCTAGAAGTGGAGGGAAGCACCATGCCTGTGATCCCAGGGAGGATCCCACTGGAAAATGGAACCAGTGGAGGAGTGTCTGGGTAACTCAGTCAGTTGAGTGTCCTACTCTTGATTTCTGCTCAGGTCATGATCCCAGTGTCATGGGGTCAAGCCCTTTGACTGGCTCTGCGCTGAGTGTGGAGCCTGCTTGGGATTCTCTCTCTCCCTCTCTCCTCTCCCTCTCTCCCTCTTCCTCCCTCCCTCCCTCCCTCCCTCCCTCTCTTTTTCCCTCTCCCTCTCTCCCTCTGCCCCTCTTCCCTGCTCACACACACTCTCTCTAAAATAAAAAGGAGGGAAGGAAGGAAGGAAGAAATGGGACCAGTGGAAAGGACGGAAGTGGAGGACTGCACTGATACATTAGTGCTTCCAATTTGTTTTGTCATTTACTGAATCATTGATTAATTGGGTTGCACCCTGGTACCAAGTACAGGGTCAGTCCTGGGTCTCTGCCCTTGAGAAAAGTTAGTCTTCTTCCATCTGATGAGTCTTTTGTACTAACTGCCCATTTGCTGGAAATGCCAGGGGTAGAGGGACATGTAAAACAGCATCAGAGAAATGAAATTTACAACATCCAGAATGCTAAATGTTCTGCAGGACAAATGACCCAGCTTCTTTAACAAATCATCATTAAAATAAATAGATTTAAAGTGACTTGAAAGACATACAAAACATTGTAATTTATGGGCATTATTTGGATCCTGATTCAAATAAATCAGCTATAAAAAGACATTTATGAGGTGGCTTAGTTGGTTAATCCGGCTCTTGATTTTGGTTCAGGTCACAATCTCACAGTTCCTGAGTTTGAGTGCCATATTGCACTCTGTGCTGATGGTGTAGAGCCTGCTTGGGATTCTCTCTTTCCCTCTCTCTGCTCTTCCTCTTCTCATGTGTGCACATGCTCTCTCTCTCTCTCAAAATAAATAAACTTAAAAAGACATTTATGAGCAAATTGGGAGAATTGGAACACTAAATGTGAGGCTTATATTAAGGAATTAATTGTTCTTTTAGGGGTAATAATGGAGTTGTACTTATCTACTGGTGATACACAGTGAAGTGTGTATAGATAAAATAATTTTTGTGTGGGATTTGCTTTCAAGTCACCTAGTCGGGATTGGGGCAGAGTGATTGCCTATAGGTCCATAGGTGTTGAGGTTGAGTGTTACTGTACCTGGGGAGACATACCCTGGTTACTTCTACAAATGGTTAAACATCTCCATTAAAATGCAAAGTACGCTGATTATGGTACAGTATGGTGAATGTTGCAGTAGGACTTTGCACTGAGGAGGGAAGGCAAGACCTTCTACGTAGGGGAACTGGGAGCGTGTTCCCAGAGGTGGCAGTGTTTAAACTGGGTTTGAAAGAAAGAATATGTGTATGAAAACTGGAGAGTCTGTTCCTTTTGTGCCCAGGAGGAAGGAAGCTGGGAGATGCTGTGGGTTTTCTGGTGGATTTATTACTGACTGGTTCCTTCCATTCATTCATTCCTGCATTCATTTAGGGCATGTTTTTCAGGTTTCTGTGGTATGTGATGAGAACTGGTGAAGGAGATGGTATATTAGTTTGCCAGGGCTTCCATGACAAAAGACCACAGGCATTGACTGGCGTAAAGAACAGAAATTTATTTTCTCACAGTTCTGAGGCTGGAAGCCCAAGAGCATGGTGTTGGCAGGTTTGGTTTCTCTCCTTGGTTTGTAGATGGCTGCCATCTTGCTGCCTCCTCCCATGGTCATCCCTCTGTGCTCGAGCATTCCTAGTGTCTCTTCTCCTTCTTGTAAGGACACCAGTCATATCAGATTAGCGTCCATCTCCATTTAACTTAATGACCTCGTTAAAGATCCTATCTCCAAATACTGTCACATTCTGAAGTACTACTGGGGGTTAGGACTTCAACAGAGGAATCTGGGGGGACACAATTCAAACCCAGAAGGAAGAGTGCTTAACTGACTCTGGAGGTATCCAGAAACTCTTTCGAGAGGAGGGGCCTTGAACAGCCTCTTAAAAGAGGGTAGGATTTCAGCCCTCTACTGGGCACTGGAACAGGGTGGGGAGGGAGCCGAGAATCTGCAGGAAGTTCCCAAAGATGAGGTGAAGTTGGGAGAGGGCTTTGGAGACCAAGGCAGTGAGCAGCCATCTTAGCAGTGGAGTTCTGAAATGGCAGAACTGGAATGGAGAGGAGGGCTGATGGTGAGGGCTTGTTTAGTGCCGGGGGCAGGGAGTATGGATGAGAGGAAGGGGAGAGAGCATGTGCCCTATGTCCTGGCTGGGCTTCCCTTCCGGAAAACCATGCAATGAAGAGAAATGGGAAAGGGGATGTGATTTTATCTAATAGATTAATGTCCTAATCACCAAAGTAAGACGTAGTTGTAAAAATGTTACAGAAAAGTTAAAAGTAAAATCATACTCCTCACCCCTGTTTCCACCCCATAAGCTTATTGGTTGTAACCACTGTTAACAACAGCCTGTGTCTGGCCTTCTTCCTTGCTTTTTAAGATTCTGTTTTTAAAAAGTGTAAATTAAAGAGAGAGAGAAAGAGAGAGAAGGAGGGAGGGGAGAGAGAAATAGGATTTGCTTGGGGTTCCTGGGTGGCTCAGTTGGTTGAGCGCCTGACTTCAGCTCAGGTCACGATCTCACGGATTGTGAGTTCGAGCCCCATGTCTGGCTCTGTGCTGACAGCCTGCAGCCTGCTTCTGATTCTGTGTCTCTCTCTTGCTCTGCCCCTCTCCCGCTCATGCTCACTCTCTCTTTCATTCAAGAATAAATAACACATTAAAAAAAAAATTAGAGAATTTGCTCACCCGTACCCCATTTGTTGACCTTGGCCTTTCTTCCATTTTCCCCCATTCTTTCAGTTCTTTATCCCCCAAAAGTAAAGGACTTGAACTTCAGCAAAATAATTAATAATTCTTACACATATTCATAGTTAAAAGCCTTTGAATTACCTGGCACACCAGAATTGTCTCAGATAAGATTTTAGAGTCTGTGTGTCTTGTCTTGTGTTGCCTTGCCTTCCCTGTCCGTCCATCCTGCCTTTTGAAACAAAAGGGGGTTTTGCCCAAGTTTTATCCAGTAGTGCATGTTAGTGTTTAAGGTTTAGTTTTGTCAGTGTACCTTTTATGGGTATTGTAACTATCTGGACAGCAATGGGCCCGTGTCATAAAGAGTGCTAGTGAGCCTTTTAATATGTGACGGCCATGCCTCATTTTGTTGCTCTTCGGTCGTATTATATTTTTCACGAATTGAAGGTTTGTGGCAACCCTGGGTTGAGCGAGCCTATTGGCGCCACTTTTCCAACGGCATTTGCTCACTTCACGTCTTCATGTCACGTTTTGGTTAAGGCTTGCAGTATTTCCAACTATTGCATTAGTATTACATTTGTGATTAATCACGGTGATCAGTGATGATGGCTGGCATTTTTTTTTAGCAACGAAGTATTTTTTAATTACGCACGTACATTGTTTTCTTAGACCTAATGTTATTGCACACTTAATAGGCTGCATTATAGTGTAAATATAACTTTAAATGCACTGGAAAGCCAAAAAAAAAAAAATTCATGACTTGCTTCTTGCAGTATTCATTTTATTGCAGTGGTCTGGAACTGAACCCTCAGTAACTCCAGGGTATGCCTGTATGTGTCATTAGATTGTCTAGCTATGGCGTTGAGGTGGATAGAAGGCTTTGTAGGCTGATCCCGAAAACTGATTTGGACAAGGGGGAAGATCTCAGGAGTAACACACCTTATCAGACCTTTTGGAGAATGGAGTTTTGTACCATCAACTATATAAACAAAAATCTTAACAAACCATTGGAAGTGGCGTTGCTAATCAAATTCCTATCTGTTAGAATTTTTAGGCAGTGGACTGTAAAACTTAAATTCATATTAAGATTTGCATTATGACTTTTTTGTCATGGTATTTTAGATAAGCCTTAATAATTTTTTTGGTACCGCATCGTCAAGTTTTGATAATTCTTAAATCCACTTGTACGTCAAAGCCGCAGAATTGGAGCTGAAGGACCCTTGTCCTGAAGGAGGAAACAGAGGCACAGAGTCATACAGGGATTGGGTCACTGAACCAGGCCTGGGACCCCATTCTGATCTGTGGACTCATGCCACTTTTTGTGATCTCCTTACATGTGGTTGACCCCATTGCCCGCAGTTTCAGTCCTACAAGGCAGAAATTTCCATTATTTTAGAACGTAGAAACCTCAGAGCTTAAAATCTGACCCATTTTCCCTCCTCTCCAAACACCTGCCTTAGCCATATGTGATGGCACTTTGTGGCTGTTCAGAGAGTTAGAAATCAGTACTTCTTTTTTTTTTTTTCCATTTTCATTAATGAACTTCTAATCAACAGATATAATCAACTGATAACCAGCATTGTCATTTAGAACAGATAGAAAAGCAGCCCAATGCAGAAAATCTTGGAGTTTGTTAGGGCGCCTGGGTGGCTCAGTAGGTTAAGCATCCAACTTCGGCTTGGGTCATGATCACATGTTTCGTGGGTTTGAGCCCCGTGTCAGGCTCTGTGCTGATGGCTCAGAGCCTAGAGCCTGCTTTGGATTCTGTGTCTCCGTCTCTCTCTTTGCCCCTCCCCCATTCGCGCGCGCGCGCGCGCGCGCGCGCGCGCCCTCTCTCTCTCTCTCTCTCTGTCTCTCTCAAAAATAAACACACACACACACATAAAAATTAAAAAAAAAAACTTGGAGTTTGTCTTGCTCAGGACTGCTTTATCTAGAGTAAGAATCCTAATTTCATGGGACTTTTTGAAATTTGGACCCTTGCTTATGGCCTTCCATTACTCTCTGGGCCCTGACTGGGGACCACTGTGCATGGTGTGAGTCCACATGGGGGAAGAAACCAGGGTTGAATTTTAGCCAGGCCACTCAAGGAGACTTTTGTATAGCTTTGTTCAGTGTCTGAAACTAGCACTTTCCCACCAGAATAAAGTTTTCCACCAAGTAGCTTGGTAGGAATGAAACATAGTTAGTTCTGCCAGAAGTCACCAAGATAGCCTGGCCCCATGTCCTTCTGGTCAGGCAGGGACCCTGCATATTCATTCTGAGCTGGATGTCAGCTTGGGCCACTGTAGGGCCTATGTGCTCTGAAGAGGGGTCTCACGTGGAGAGGGCAAAGAGGGGTAAGAAAGGCGAGATGAGGCTGTGACATTTGGGAGCCCAGAGGGCCTAAAATTAGGGGTCTGGAGGTTTCTCGTGGTGCATTTGGTATGTGTAACATTGAGTTGTGATGCTCACCTGATGTAACCTGCGACTCTTTTGGTTGTGTGCACTACTCAACCCAGTCAGATGATGTTTTTCAGTAATTCTTTTTGCTGCATTAACATCTAAGAGAAACGGTTCCTTTGAAAATAAGGTGCTGTGTGCCTTCGTGGGCTTGCTTCTTTGACACAGCATTATGCTGTCCCTACCTGATTGAAGAGGCTGAAGCTGGCCTCCCAGTGTAGCAGATACTCCAGACCGATGGCGGCGGCAGTCAGTCTCTGCCTGAGTCTCCAGGCTCTACCTGTTAGTGGTGATCTTTTCTGAGGAGAAAGAGCATTGGCAGGGCTCTGAAATCAGGCCGGGGCGCCGTCTGACTTTGGCTCAGGTCATGATCTCACCGTTCGAGGGTTCGAGCCCCGCGTCAGGCTCTGGGCTGATGGCTCAGAGCCTGGAGCCTGCTTCGGATTCTGTGTGTCTCTCTCTCTCTGCCCCTCTGCCGCTCATGCTCTGTCTCTCTCAAAAATAAGTAAATGTTAATAAAAAAATTTCAAATCAGGCCAGCGTAGGTTTAGATTCTGGCTGTGGGCCATCTCGTGGCTTAGTCCCTGAGCTGTATGATAAGATTTCTCTCATCGGGTTGCTGTGAAGGGGGAGCACCAGTGCAGTGTCTCACTGGGACCAGGACAAGCTCTTCTCGTCTCTGCCTGTTACTCTGTTTCTGTGAATCAGGGAGAAGGAGAGGTGGTATCCCCTGAGCACCAGTATGAGCCTTCGGGAGATTTGAACGGTCCGGGAACAGTGGCCAGCTGTAAAATAGGTAGAGCTGAGCGTCCCCACACACAGCTTTGGGCCATCAGCGGAACGGGGCGCATCCCCCCTTGCTAATCCTTCATGACTCCCCTGGAGTAAAGCGCATTAGTGATGGACGTCACCACTGGACCTCCATGCGGGGCTAAGGTATGAAGGACACCGCCCGGGACCTCCGGTGTCTGGTGCTGTAGCAGGCACTGGAAGTCTAAATTAGACTAAGGTCGGCACTGGTGGCGGGGCAGGGGGGCGGCATCTCTGTGCCAGGCCCTGGCCCCAGGACCCATAGTGCTCCCAGAATTGCAGATCGAGGTACCAAGGCACGCAAGCCCAGAGCACGCCCTCCCAGTTGAAACAGGTGCTGTAGCCAGATGCCCCCAGAAGACTGGGGAGAAGCCCCAAGTTGTGGCTCAGGTTTTTCAAAAACATATTTGAGAAAAAAAGTGTCAGTGTTACAGACAATTCAGAAAATCCTGTGGATTTCGCGGTGACAAAATGTTGCATTATTAGGAGTCCAAAGTAATGTGGAGGGGAGATATGTTTGGTATCAGGGTTCATTGCTTTCTGGTTCTACCTCTTCGTCATCTGTTTCTAAAGGGAGATGCACATGGTGCTAGTGGAGAAATATTTTCAAAGGAAAACCTAGACGCGTTTCGTATATTCCCGTCTGTGTGCAACACACTCTGTAGACTGTTCTTGAGTCAATTCTTGGGCGAGAACCTTCTGCAGTCCAGCTGACCTTGTGCTGGGTAGCGTTTGCAGTCTGAGGTGGTTTTTGCATAAGAGTGTATGCTTTCCTGATGGGTTTAAATCTTTGTACTTAAGATCTGATTGGAAATGTTTGTCCTTACCAGAGGTTTTGAATACGCCAATAGCCCCACATTAAATAAACAAAGGACGTGGGCAGGGTACATTTAAACCCAGGATGAGACAGGTCTTGATCCCTCTGTTTATTTCCATTGAAGGCGTATGCTTTGTGCATTGACCGTTTGTCTGTGAAATGCTTTTCTCTGGGAAAACACTGCAGCCTTCCTTTTTCACACTTGAATCCCAGATAGCCATTCGTGGATTCGAGCCCCGCATCGGGCTCTGTACTGACAGCTCAGAGCCTGGAGCCTGCTTCAGATTCCGGGTCTCCCTCTCTCTGTTCCTCCCCCGCTCTCACTCTGTCTCTCTCAAAAATAAATAAAGGTTAAAAAAAAAAAAAAAAAAAAGAATACTTGCTCAGGACCTGAGTCCGGATACTAAAACTTCTATTTCTGGAGATCCTGTCATTTGATTGTAAACATGTAGCAGAGAGAAGGGTGTAATTGTCCTGGTACACGTCTTGCCCAAACCTAGTATTTCTTTTGTGCTGCGGCATCACCTTTTCCTTGCATTAAATCATATATATACATATATATTTTTTAAGGTCTGCAGTCTTTAAAATAATGCTAGAGAGTGCATAAAGAGGAATTAATTTTTTAATCAAAATTTATGAATGTGCCATACAACGTTTTTATGAAAGCCCTACTTGAATTATCTTTTTCTATTGGACTAAAATAGGATTTGATTTTTTCCATGGGGTATTTAACGTTTTGGGTCATAATCATGCTAGGGATGAATAAATAGATCTTCTCTGAGTGAACTGTCAGGACCGATCCCCTCTGGGTCTGAAATGTAATTAAAACTGTCAGTGAACTCTCTTGGAGGTCCACAGAGCTTCAGGGTCCCCTCAAAAATGCTGGGCAAGGACTGAAAAGAGCCCCCCAAGTGCAGAGAATGTAAGGCAGCAGCAGACTCCCCCAGAGCAAGGGGGAGAGGCCACAGGTCATCTCCGTCAGGCTGCTCTTGTCCCCACTTCCTTGTGGTTTCTGGACGTTATTCTCAGATTTCCTGCAGGGATGTTTTGTAGCACAAGGCTGTGGGGTCCAGTAGGGGATCTCTCCCAGTAAATGGCCAGTGCAAGAGACCTCCGAGACAGAGGAGTGAGTCTCTAAATTTAAACATCCCTGCTCTCTGCAACCCTTCTCCCTTCATTAGGCTCTCAGACTTGCTTCCTTTCCACCGGGCAACCTTTCTTTTGTTTCCAGCAGGCTTGGAAGGCTGTGGGGAGGAGCCGTCTTGGGGAAGAGGGCTGAAGAATCTTGGGAACTTAGGTGCCTGGGTTATGGCTAGCTGTCCCCACCGTCCCCATCTCTTTCCTCCATAGAGGTACCTGACTGCCTCAGAGGTACCAGACAGGGATCTGAAGGTGGAGGAGGAGGACGTTTTTGTTTGGGCAGGGGTCAGTAGGTACAAAGCAACTTTTTTCTGGGGTGTATTGAAAATATTGGACCCTCATGCACTGCTGGTGGGAATGCAAACTGGTGCATCCACTCTGGAAAATAGTGTGGAGGTTCCTCAAAAAATTAAAAATAGAATTACCTTACGACCGAGCGATGACACTACTAGGAATTTATCCAGAGGATATGGGAGTGCTGATGCATAGGGGCACTTGTACCCCAATGTTTATAGCAGTGCTATCAACAATAGCCAAGGTATGGAAAGAGCCCAAGTGTCCATCAACTGATGAATGGATAAAGAAGATGTGGTTTATGTATACCATAGAATACTACTCAGCAATGAGAAAGAATGAAATCCTGCCATTTGCAACAATGTGGATGGAACTGGAGGGTATTATGCTAAGTGAAATAAGTCAGGCAGAGGATAGTGATCATATGTTTTCACTCATACGTGGAATTTGAGGAACTTAACAGAAGACCATGGGGGAAGGGAAGGGGCAAAAAATTAGTTTCAGAGGGAGGCAAACCATAAGAGACCCTTAAATACAGAGAACAAACTGAGGGTTGATGGGGGCGTGGGGGAGAGGGGAAAATGGGTGATGGGCGTTGCAGAGGGCACTTGTTGGGATGAGCACTGGGTGTTGTATGTAAGTAATGATTCATGGGAATCTACTCCCGAAACCAAGAGCACACTGTATACACTGTATGTTAGCTAACTTGACAATAAATTCTATTTAAAAAAGAAAATTACTGGTTTCAGGCAAATAATTTTCAGGCAGTTAACTTAAAATCAAACGAGCACGTGGTCCCAATAAATGTGTTTTTTTCTGTTTCCTTTCAGAATTCATATGTTCCTTCTATACAAGTGATTCCCCAGATCATAATCCTCTGCTGAGATTTGGGTTGGATTCAAGAATCTGGAGAATTCCTGCAGCTTTGTAACTTCAGGAGGTGTGACCAGCTGAGAAATTCACCTTTTGAGGAGTTCTGCGTTTTGCCAGTCATCTCTTATAACTGAGTGCCAAAGGTAAGCGTGTGATTTCCTGCTTAAAACAGCTGGGAGAAGTTGGTGCTTTCGCCTCAAATGCTCGATTTGCATGGTAGGTTTTCCATTAGTAAAATGACAAGAAGTGTGGCCCTCATGTATTGAGCTACATAAACTGTAAGTTTTCAAGGGCCCTGGTTCAAAAATGAGTTGACTGTTCCTGCATCAGCACATGATGGCATTACTTGAGTAACCAGGAAGCAGAATGGTGGGTGTCCCCCCACTTATAAAACGCCCTGTGGCACCAGCTCAAGGTGGCCTTGAGTCTGTACAAGTCGAGGCCTTCCTTGTGCTGCTCTGGGACTATGAGATAAATCAGAACTGCCTTCAGGATGCTTTTGGTCTGGTAAAGGTTCATTCCAACTGTGACGCCTAGAAGAATAGTCTACGTGTAAATGTGCAAACGGATAAAGGATTCTGGGGAAAATTCTGCTTGTTTGTATGAGAAATCTGCTCGCACGTGTTAAAACTGTACCCGTAATACAGCATGTGGGCTCTGAGATCCAGGGATCCTGTAATAGCCGTTCCTGGGCAGAAACATGTAGTCTGTATAACAGAAATATTTTTCAGCCCTAACAAATCATTTGGGACATATGATTGAAATTGTAAGGGTTGTGGTTTGGTAGTGTGGTTAACCTGGTGTTCTGTCTCTGGCTGGGCTGTAGGCAGGCTTTATGAAGAAGGTACAGTTTGGAGGTGGGAACACCCAATTCACTAGCTTTTCCTCAGACCCTTATTTTGCTTGTGTTATTCACAAATTGTTTTAAACTGTTCTTGAATCTATAACTTTGGGCTGTAGAATCTCTTGGTATGATTTCTGTAAGTTTATTAATTTAATATAGATGAGAATTAGCTTTCATCTCATCTAAAACTGCTGCTAAAATTTTTGTAAGTGGGTTTTTTTTTCCCCCTTAACGACTTTTTTTTTTTTTTTTTGGAGGCTTCTTAATTTTACTTCTGCTCCTTTTTGATGTGTAGTAACCTGAACAGCACAGAAATAATAGGTAGTATTTCATAAGAGTAGGATTAAGTGTCTGGGTGTCTTCAGCTTATTATTATCCTTTATGATTTCACTTGGAGGAAATGACATGTCCCATTTATTTAGAGTGTTGTTCATTGTGATTTCCAGGTCTAGGGCTTGGTTTGGAATTGAGAGCTTGAAGGTCATATTGTGTAGCTGAATTCTATGCCCTCCTTCCTCTCTCCCACTATGCTTAAAGTTATCCTGACCCTGTGCCCCCTGGACTGGTCTCTTACTAGCTTTACATAGCCTCATGCGTCGATGGGGCATTCCCAGGTTTCTCCTTCAGACCTGATGTAAGATAAACACCATTGGGATGTTTCATGTCCAATCCTAGGAGATTTCCATTACACAGAAAAGCTCTTACCCTTTGCAAATCAATTTTTTATAATAGTCATTGAAGTGGAACCTTTTAAGACTTAGTCTTTTATAAATGCAGTCACGTATTTCATGGTAATAAGCGAGAAATTAGTGAAAATCCTCAAATCTGATCGTCAGGATTCATCAGGAATTCATCAGTATTAGAATGTGACACTTAATGGCATTAACACACTTCATGTTATCACTTCAGTTATTCTGAAAGTGTCTCGTTCGGAGAGTGGTAAGGCAGAGAAAGTAACGTGCTCACTCCTAGCAGTATATTCTGCACGAGTGCCCTGCAGGTATCTATTACTATTAGGCAAATGGTTGATTCCTGTGTACAGTTAGATAGAGAATCATTCATAACCATGAAAAGATACTTACAGAGATATCTATACACATATTATTTTAACTAGTTCATTTCTATAAGCTCATGACATCCATGACCAAAAAACCCTGATTGACTTATTAAGAATTACTTTTGTGGTTTAGATAAATGTCCAGTGGGAAAATCATTAGATGTATCCATTTGTATAATAAATATTTATTGTGAGCACCAACTAGATTCTAAACCATTGACCGTTTTAGCACTGTGTTTTAGCAGCTACAAAAATAGATAAAATAAGCTCTAGAAAGCCTTTCTCATGCCCTTGTGGGATGAGGCTGGACCCTGACAGCTGTGGCTGGTTTCTTACAGTGAGTCCCTGGTGCACATGGCAGGGCGATCTGGCTGGCCCTCAGAGAGGAGTCTGGAAAAGCCAGAGGATGCTCTGTTTGGAGTGAGTTTTGAAGAATGAGGGCATGTGTGCACCGAGGCATACTGGGTCCCCTTGGCAAGGACAAGCTAGGTGAATTCACTGGGTAATGGATCTTAGAGTTTCCAGATCATTTAAGCAATATGGGTGGGGACCCAGCATGCTCTTTGGTCAGTGGTCTTTCAGTTGCCAGCAGGAAAAGGGCACATTTTGGAAAGAAGTGACAGCCATGCTAGCCTGGTAAGGTGGTTAGTGGGATGTCAGCCTCGAATGAATTGCCCAGTTATTGGGACACAAAGTTTGCCCTGTCCTAGCGCAGACCTGCACCTAGGGCCGGGCTGAGGGTGGAATGAATGAAGACGGTGGAATGTCCATGCTCCATCTCAGAGGGGCCCAACTGGAGTCCCAAGCCCCTGTTTACCAAGTTGTGCACTTCCCTGCCCCATATTGTCTTCCCTGGAGCCTCCCCCACTTTGAGGTTGAAGAGCAGAATCTTGGGAACTCCCTAACCTTGACCCTGCCTATTTTGCGAAGTGGAGACCATGGGAGAAGCCTGGCAGCAGACCCTTTCCCATTTACATTAGAACTGTTAGAGAATGCATAGCCTGTACTTAACTCTTCTCATGTATGATTGAGAATCGACTGGGGTTCATGGTCGTTGGAGGCTGGCTGGGGTTTACTGGGGATGAAAGACATGAAAGGGCATGGTACACTATGCTGAAAATCTCTCATCTTTTGAGAAACAATTTAGAACCATTTTCAGGACAGAAGCTTAAGGGGTAGAAGGATCATGGTGTTATGGGGCAGGAAAGACCGTGGCTTAGGTGAGAAGACTCGTGAGCGAAGTGAAGGAAAGGAGACGAAGATTTCAGACCGTCAATTTGCTGATAGGAGTATCGGAGAGCAGATGTTAGCGGGGATCCTGTCCACATCATTTCCTTTATTCTTTTTTTCAGTTTTCTGGAGGTCTAATTGACAAAATTGTGAGATACTGAAAGCATACTTCGTGGTGATTTGATACACCATATACACTGTGAAAGAATCCTGACCATCTAGTTAATTAACACGTCCATCACCTCACATATTTCTCTTCTCCTGTGTGTATGTGAGAACATTTAGGTTCCCTCTTAGCAAATTTCGATTAAATAATGCAGTGTTATTAACTGTAGTCACTCTGTTATACATTAGATCCTTAAGCTTTATTTATCTTCTAGCTGGAAGTGTGTCCCTTTTATCAACCTCTGGCTGTTTCCTCTAACCTCAGTCCCTGGCAACCACTTTTCTACTCTGTTTCTAGGAGTTTGACCTCCTCCCCCCCCCCCCCCCCCCCGCCAGATATCACATATAAGTGATACTACACAAGATTTGTCTTTCTCTGCTGGCTTATTTCACTTAGCATAATGCCTCAGGGTCCATCCGTGTTGTCAAGAATGGCAGGATTTCCTTTTTTTTTTTTTTTTTTTTTCACGGCTAAATGTTATTCCGTTATGCATAAACACCACGTCTTAATCCATTCATTGCTGGATAGACACGTAGGTTGTTTCCGTATCTCGGCTATTGTGAATAACAAAAGCAGTGAATTTGGGGGTGCACACATCTCTTTGATATCCTGTTTTCGTTTCCTTTGGATAGATATCCAGAAGTGGGATTGCTGGATCATATGGTACTTCTGTTTGTAATCTTTTGAGGAATCTCCATGGTGTTTTCCACAGTGGCTGCACCAACTTACTTTCCTATCAACAGTGAGAAGGTGCTTCCTTTTCTCTACATACTTGTCAATACTTGTTGTCTCTTGTATTTTTGCTAATAGCCATGCTAACAGGTATGATGAGGTGATATCTCATTGTGGTTTTGATACATTTCCCCGGTGATTAGTGATGTTGAGCGCCTTTTCATGTACCTGTTGGGCATTTAGATATCTTCTTTGGAAAAATATCTGTTCAGATCCTCTACCTATTTTTTGTTTGTGTTTTTGCTACTGAGTTGTATGAGTTCTTTATATATTTTGGATATTAGCCCTTCATCAGATAATGTGATTTGTATTTTTCCCCATTCCGTAGGTTACTTTTCACTCTGTTTATGGTTTCCTTTGCTATGCAGAAGCTTTTTAGACTGATGGAGTCCCACTTGTTTATTTTTGCTTTTGTTGACTTTTGCTTCCAAAAACACATTGCCAAGACCAATGTCAAGGAGCTTACCGCCTATGTTTTCTTCTGGGAGTTTAATGGTTTCAGGTCGTATATTCAAGCCTTTAATCTACTTTGAGTGAATTATGTCTATGGTGCAAGATAGTGGTCTAGTTTGATTCTTTTACATGTGGCTGTCCAGTTTTCCCAACACCATTTATTAAAGAGACTATTCTTTCCCTGCTGTATATTCTTAGCTCCTTTGTTGGAAATTAATTGATCATCCACGTATGGGTTTATTTTGGGGCTCTTTGTTCCATTGATCTATGTGTCTCTTTTTATGCCAACACCATACATTTTTGATTACCACAGCTTTGTAATATAGCTTGAAATCAGAAATCCATGCCTCCAGCTTTGTGGGTCTTTTTTGTTTTTGTTTTTTTTCCCTCAAGGTTGCTTTGGCTATTCAGGATCTTTTGTGGTTCCATACAAATTTTAAGATTGTTCTATTTCTGACAAAAATGCCATTGGAATTTTGATAGGGATTGCACTGAGTCTGAAAATGGCTTTGGGTTATATGGACATTTTACCAATATTAATTCTTGCAATCCATGAGCATGGAATATCTTTCTGTTTGTGTTTTCTTCACTTTGTTTCATCAGTGTCTTACAGTTTTCAGTGTATTGATATTGTACCTCCTCAGTTATATTTATTGCTTAGGTATTTTATACTTCGTGATGCAATTGTAAATGAGATCGCTTTCTTAATTTCTCTTCCTGATAGTCCATTGTTAATGTAGAGGAACAGAACCGATATTTGTACAGCATATTGATATTGTATATTGCGACTTCATTGAATTTGTTTATCACGTCATCTGCAAATAGTGACCGTTTTTCTTCTTCCTTTCGGATTTGGGTGCTTTTTGTTTCTTTTTCTCGTCCAATTGCTCTGGCGAGGAATTCTAGTACTATGTTGAAAAGTGGCAAGAGTGGACATACTTCTCTCGTTCCTCGATCTTTGGGGAAAAGCTATCAGTTTTTCCACTATTAGGTATGTTATTAGCTGTGAGCTTTATTATGTTGAGTTTACATTGCTAAAAAATACTGCAGTATTGATTCTACCACAGTTAACCTGGTGGTGGAGTTGATGGGAACCTGCTTTAACCTACTGGACACTTTTCAGTCCAGGTTTGCTCAAGTACAAGGGCTCTCAAACATCTGCACCTGTGCTCTCATTTGTACCCCATGCTTGGAGTGTGATGCTTATAAAGCAGGGCAGCATTCCATACAGATGGCACCACCCCTGGAGAGGGTGGCCGTGCCTCTCTCTCCCTGTTCTGGGCAGCCAGTGAATCTGAAAAGGGATTTCACTTGACTGTAATATCTTTGTGCATCTTAGCAAATTTCACATTATTGCATATTAGATTTGCTGCAATATTCTAACCAATTATGGTCTGAGAGTGGATATTTCTCTGTGTACCAAAGAAACACATTTTATTTTATTTTTTTTAATTTTTTTTAGCGTTTATTTATTTTTGAGACAGAGAGAGACAGAGTTTGAACGGGGGAGGGTCAGAGAGAGAGGGAGACACAGAATCTGAAACAGGCTCCAGGCTCTGAGCCATCAGCCCAGAGCCTGACGCGGGGCTTGAACTCACAAACTGCGAGATCATGACCTGAGCTGAAGTCGGATGCTTAACCGACTGAGCCACCCAGCGCCCCAAGAAACACATTTTAGATGTCAGTCCTTTTTATCTTCCCATTGATCCTTTTATTTCGAACTTCTTGAAGAGTAAATGGAGGGACTGAGATGGATTTTTAAAAATGCTTTAAACTTACATTCCAGTGAGCTCTTTTCTTCTTCCAAGGATCAAAATTAAAATGGAGCATAAATTGTTAAAACAAAACAAAACAAAACAAAACAAAACAACCTACCAGACACTTTTCTGGTACCTGGCACAGGGCTTTTGCCACCTCTGTTGTTGTCCTTAATCTGAAAGACAGATCTCATTACCCCCATTTCATGAACAGAGGCACTAACCCTCAGGAGAGGGTAAGAGGATTGCCTGTGTTCATAGAGTTGAACTTGTACAGTAGCATTTCGACCAAGGTCCTGGTTTATAAGTCCATGTTCTTTCTCTTCCCCATGTCCCTGACATACCCTGGCAATGACACAGTAATCCCCTGTTGTCTGAGCACTAACTTGGGACCGGGGTCCACTTGACACTCAGATTACACAGCGTGGCCAAAGCCCAGAGCTCATAAGAGCAGACTGTACCCCCACATTTTCCTGACCCAAAGCCTTTCATTCTTCCTAGACCATGAATTGTATCCATTTACTTATTTTTTTCCATAGAAAAGTCTCCAGGAACTAAGTATGGTTTGGAAGCAAGTCTCTTTTGGAAACTTAAAGAAGGGAGCATGAAGGAAAGCTTTGGGAAGGATCGGAGGGATGGGAGACAGGAAGCTGAATCCCGTGGAGGGCATTGTACCTGCTGAAGTCCTCGCATCAGCTCAGCAGCTCGGGACCAAGCTGAGGTCAGGACACAGGCCTCAGACTTCCACTTGTGCTGTTCCCAGATGGCGTTCAGAGTCACCTTGTACTCGTGATTCCTCTCTTATGAACAGACCTTTGAAAGAGAAGTCACTTGTAGATTCAAGAGGACCTGGTATACTTTCTGTGTTCCGGGTCGTCCCGTGGTCCAATATACTTCCAGGACCTTTGTACACCAGAGTGAAGCTGCATAAAATCGCAGTTTAATGATTTTTCAATGTAGGCAACGAAACCATCATTTTATAGTGGTTGCAGTGATGATCAAAGTTGAAACAAGCATTTTTCTTTTCTGTCTTACCTAACATGCCCTAACTGGGTGGCTTCTTAGAAAGCTGGAAAAAACAATTAAAAACACGGGAAAGCAAGTCCTTGCCCTTTCCACACCCTTTCTTTTCTCTCTGACAGATTGTAGAGGCTGAATTCATAGCATTCCTGTCCGTTCTCCACTGTTCTCTGACTCGTACCTTCTGGTTTACTAAGGAATTTTCCTATAAATTTTCCTAAATTCTCTTTAAAGCCAGGTGATGTGGCCGTTCCCCTCTCTTTTCACACCACCACCGTTGTATAAAAGAAGGAAATGAGCCAGAAGGTCATGGGTTATAATTACTTAACCAAATATGGCCCTGTGTTGGATGGTGACCTTCGTGCTGGTTTGCATGGTGACCTAGTAGCACTCTTTGTCTTCTTTTAAGAGCCTGTAGATGTGACAGAACAATACTAAGAGGCAGGTCACACGGAGCTTGAAATGAGAGCATTGCTGCAGTCGTGGCTCCCCAGTTAGGTGAAGTGTTTTTTCTTGACCTTTCTTGAAAAAAACAAAAAGCACATTCCTGCCGTGTGCACGTGTTGCAGGGTAGGGGGATGTAGGCTTTTTTAGCAAGTTACCACGCATCTGTGACCGATGACGGGTTGCATCCCAACAAGCCTGTCATAAGTTGAAAACGGTGTTAAGTCAAAAAAGCATTTGATACACCTGTGAACATCAGCGTTTAGCCTAGCCTAGTGCTTAGAATACTTACTTTAGCCCCCAACTGGGCAAAATCATCTAACACAAAGCCTGTTTTCTAATAAAGTGTTGAATATCCCATATGATACATTGAATACTGTACCGAAAGTGAAAAACAGAATGAAAACAAACAAACAAAAAAACCGGAATGGTTGTCAGTATATCGGTTATTGATCTTCGTGATTGCGAGGCTGCCTGGGGCCGTGGCCCCTGCCCTGCGTCATGAGAGAAGATTGTACCACGTATCACTAGCCCGGGAAAAGATCCAAATTCAAAATCCAAAGTACAGTCTCTACTGAATGCATATCGCTTTCACGGCATCATCAAGTCGAAAATTCCTAGGTGGAGCTGTCGGAAATTGGGGGCCCTCTGTAGATCTCGAACAGGGAGATCTGTTGGAGGTGGTGGATGTGTTTATTACCTTGTTTGTGGTGGTGGTACCAAGGTGTATGCGTATGTCCGAACTCATCCAATTGTATATATTAAAGATGCGTGACTTTTTTTTTATATGAAGTATATCTCAGTTAACTTGAAAAATAAATTGCTGTGTCAGTATGAGAATTCCTTTGACCTCCCACCAGCGTGTGCTGATCTAAAGGGGTGCATGGGATGCTGCAAAGCTGTCTTCCACAGGAAGTATGTCTGGTGGTCCTGGAACACTGTGGGGGGTGGTCCTAGGGACCTCTTGCTTCCACCTTCTCTGTGGAAGGTGTGGCGGTCCAGGTTATGTTACAGAACTGTCCACACGGTACTGTCCTAGGACTCCAAAATCATAGACCCGGCACTTCTCTGGTCCCTCCATGTCACCATCCCAGAAACCAAGGCTTAGACCTTAACACATGGCCATGAAAAACACCAGTGAACAGATGTCAGTCTTTGTATCACACACCCGCATGCACAACACTTTCTCCAGAATCCTCTGTTCCAGGCACGAGTCAAAGAGGCTTGGAATATAACCTCCAAGAAAATATCATCATTGTTTTACAAAACTGTGTTCAATATGGAGTTTGGGGATTATAAGACAGGCATTTGAAAATGGCCAGTACATAGCTTCTCCCACAAAAGAGACCACCACCAGACCCAGGCTATGGACAAAAAAGACCTTCTTGTTTCAGGCTCCTGGGATCAGTGGTTCTCCCTAGCTCTTCTCATCCTTGTTTTTTCTTTAATGTTTATTTATTTTGAGAGAGAGAGAGCATGCATGCACAAGAGAGGAGGGGCAGAGAAAAAAGGAGAGAGAGAGAATCTCAAGCAGGCCCCGTGCTGTCAGTGCAGAACCCTACACGGGGCTTGATCTCACAAACCATGAGATTATGACCTGAGCCGAAATCAAGAGTCGGACGCTTAACTGACTACCCAGCTCTTCTGCTCTTGGCATGGAAAGTCTCTCATAGTCTCTGTAAGCACTACCAAATCTACGACAAAATCTCTCGGTAGGATCATAAACTGTAAGTCCCCAAACCTTCTAAACAAGTCTGAAGAAGCCGGGTCTCAGAGCTGCTGTACTCCCCGCTCCTTTCCCATGAGTGCCTTTGGGGGGCCCAAGCAGAATGCAGCCTTCTATGGAAACATCCCACCTGTACACTAAACATTCTGAGTCCCCCAGTGGGCCCGGGTCTGGCCTAGAGTCCACGCGGTGGCCCTGGGCTGCTGCTGACTACCACCTGCCCACACCATGGCCTGCATAGTATTCCACACAGGAAGAGCAGAGAGCCAAGGGCTCTGGACAGGGAACCACTACAGTGGATTCAAACATTAGGATCTCCCTTACTTCCAGAGGGCAGTCAACCTCAAATCCAACCCGTCAACTTGTCACTGTTATTGCTGGTCAAGTTCAACTCTCTGAGAGACCGAGAAGACAAGTGTCATTTCACAGCGAGATGCGGGTTGGGCTGCCGCAGTCCTGGACCTGGCAGGTGGATACAGCCACCTCCCACTCAGTGAGCACTGGGCCATCCAGGTTTCCATTCAAACCTTGCTTTTGTTACCATCTTGCTCATTAACACAGCCACAAATCGCTCCCCTTAAACGGTGATGTTCTATGGTCTGATTTAGTCATGAAGTTTTTATTTAACTTCCTAGAGCCAGTACTGTTCCCAAAGAAAACTTTTGCAATGTTACAATAAAAGTCGACAGGCAGAAATCTAAAACTCAGGCTGCATTTTTGTTCTCTACATTGAAGCACATCAGTGACATGAGAAGGTGGAAGCAAGAGGTCCCTAGGACCATCCCCCACCCCCCGACAGTGTTCCAGGACCACCAGACATGCTTCCTGCAGAAGACAGCTTTGCAGCATCCCACGCACCCCTTTAGATCGGCACACGCTGGTGGGAGGTCAAAGGAATTCTCATACTGACACAGCAATTTATTTTTCAAGTTAACTGAGATATACTTTATATAAAAAAAATCACGCACATTTAATACGTACAATTGGATGAGTTCGGACATATGCATACGCCTTGGTACCATCAGCACAAGAAGTATTCAAGGTGTGTGAGACACCACAGGCCCCCCTCCAGCTCCAACGGGCAGTAAACAGTCACTCATCTCCCATGTGCCCCTCACCTCTAGCAGATTCCCCCCAGCTACAAGCTGCCCATGCTGCTGGCTTTTGTTGGCTGGGTGGGCCAGGCATAGAGCAGGGGCTGGCAATGTGATAGGTGCTTGGGGACAAGTGGAGACAGGTGTGCCTTGGCCTCTGCCTCACCACTTTTCCTTCCAGAAGCACACGGGCCTCAGGGAATTCTGGGTCAGTGCCTGCTGGCTTCACAAGGGAGCCACCAACCTGGAGGGGTGGATGGGGTGGGGCATCTCATGGGGGAAGCTCCCCAGAGATTCAGGTTTGCTGACGGAGGGGAGGATCACTGGTGCAGATGTTTTCATCCCAAACCTGCCTCGACCTCACAGAGCCACTTTGAAAATCACAGACCCCGGGTCCAGGCCCTAGCTCCGGGGATTCAATGCGGGGAAGCCTGGAGTTTTTTTGCTTGATTTTAAAACTTCTCAAGTCCTTCTCATCAGCCAATTTGGAAACTGCTAACGTGAACCCTGGATTTTGTTTTCACACTGGGGAGATGGAGGTCTAGTTTGGGATTAAGAGCATAGGTTAAAGGCAAGAAAAGAGAGGCAAAGTGCATATCAAAATGCAGTGTTCCTGTTTCCTAGATGGGGCTCAGTTGCTTTTGTGCCAGGGTCACCTCCTCTGTGCTCTGGGCCACTTGGGAACGTGCATTTTTCTTGAAGAGTCACTAGGATGCTCAGGCTTGACTCTAGACCAACCTGGAGTGAGCTAAAGGGGCCTGGGAGGCTGGATGTTTGCATCGATCGTCCTGCAAGGGACCTTCTACTTTGAAGGCCTCCAGTTGAGAATTGTCATGTATTCACACTGTAGGTGATTCATGAAACTTAAAAAAAAAAAAAAAAAAAAAAAAAAAAATCCATTCCATGACTGATTATAGTGTTTCTTGGCAATTCTAATTTTATGGTTACAGTGAGCTAACCCTCAAGGGAGACTGGTCTTATATACAGAAATCTAACAAAATATAATGAAGAAACAGGAAGCCACACAGGGTGCCTTGGTGCTTTAGAACATCCCAGAAATAGGAGTGCTAATCCTCTCTCTCCATATCTTATGTTCTCAATTTTGGAGATTTCAGCATGAGGGATGGTGGTTCCGGCAGAATGTGGCTCGGGGTCAGTGGAGAAATCACACAGCAGAGCCTCTATTATTTTGTATGAAAGGGAAATAATTTATTTTCTGTTAGGGACTTTTTACAGAGCCCTTATTTTTGCCCCTGAAGGACAATATCTGGGTTTACCTGCAGAACACAGGAGAGGTGTGAAACAGTTAGAACTTTATAAAAGGTAACGTACCCAAAGTCACTTTTTGCTCTCAGTGATGTCACACACTGAAGACCGTAGGATACATTCGGTTCCAGACCCACACCCTCTAGCTTCAGGATCAAAGTCCCTTAGGTCTTAGTGTCCTAGTGACCGGGATTGGAGCTCCTCGTACCACAAGATCCCAATGGATCGGCTGATGAACCGGATGATTGCATTAGGTCCTTTGTGACTCTAGAATTGGGCATGAAAATGTATGTCCCTTAGAGGCTGACCGCATGAGGCCCAGTCCTGTCTCCTCAGATGTTTTGCTTGCAGGATGGATGATATTTGTGGGGAAGCTTGTCATTTTGATGGTCTCAGTAATGGAAAACTCAAAGAGGCTGCTGAACAGAGTACCTGATGACTTGGGCTTTTTTTTTTTTCTTGCAAAAAATAGAACTGAGTAAAGCAGAAATTGCTTATTCTCAAATTAGAGCCCAATTTCAAATGGGTTACTTGGTATAGGGTTCTGAACTCTTTGCACAGTTATAGGACCCCTGGGTTTGGGCCATTCCTAACTCGTCCCTACAGTACTCCTCCATTTTAGCACAAAAATGGCCAAGTAAATGTCCTGTGTTCTCAGGAGCTTCTCTCTCTCCCGTCATATCCTGGAACACTTTAGAGATAGTTTATATGCATGTATGTATGTACATGTATATGTGTATGTGTTGACAATAAAAGGATGGAAAAATCTATACCGTGTAAACATTAAGCATTATCAAATGAAAGGCAGGAATGGCTATATTAATATCAAAGTACACTTCAGAGTATGGAAAATCACCAGGTATGGAGGATCCTATCCAGGAGAGCACAGTACATTTAGTTGTCCTGTGTCCTAAGGCTGTGACCACCCCTGAGGCTTCCTTGGTTTGGGTGACCTGGACACTTGTCAGGTATTCCTCGGTTGGGATTTAGCTGGTAGTTATTCTCATTGTTAGGCTGGAGTTATGGGTTTTTTGGAGGACGACCATAGGGGTAAAGTGGCATTTTTCATCACATACTACCCAGGGTATGTGCTGTCCATCTGCCTTATTAATGTGCCCTTGGCCTTAACCAGCCGGCAGAGGCTGCCTGTTAGGGTTCTCCGCTCTAGAGTTCCTCCTTGTGCCCTTCTCAGGCTGTCCTCCTTGGGAAGAGGTCTGAGTGCAGCCCCCACGTAAGTGAGCAGGTTAAGCTCCCGATCCTTGAGAAGGAGGAGCTACATGATTTATTTGGAATTCCTCTGGTGACGTTTGTCTTTTCTCTCCCACTTATTTATTTACTCAACTTTCCATTCCCTTGCTTCTTCTTTTTTTTCTTTTTTTTTTTTTTTTGTAATTTCTATGCTGAATGTGGGGCTTGAACTCACAACCCTGAGATTGAGTTGCTCACTCTCCTGAGTGTGCCAACCAGGCACCCTCATTCCCTTACTTTTTGAAGCTCATTTCACTATATACATAGGTAAGCCTAAACAACGGTGTTTTGTTGGCTGGTTTCAGGGCTTTCTGAAAATGGAACCGTGTAGGGTCCTTTGCCTCTTTTCCCTACTCATCATGGTATCTGGGAGTCATCAAAGTGATTTGGGGCAGCTTGCTTCTCTTTCACTGCTGTACGGTACCGAGTCATGTGACCGTGCACGCCTTTCTCCCTTCTCCCCTTGTTTGGATGCTCTGTTTCTCTTCTTTTTTTTTTTTTTTTTTTTTTAATTTTTTTTTTTTTAACGTTTATTTATTTTTGAGACAGAGAGAGACAGAGCATGAACAGGGGAGGGTCAGAGGGAGAGGGAGACACAGAATCTGAAACAGGCTCCAGGCTCTGAGCAGTCAGCACAGAGCCTGACGCGGGGCTTGAACCCACGGACAGTGAGATCGTGACCTGAGCCGAAGTCGGACGCTTAACCGACTGAGCCACCCAGGCGCCCCTCTGTTTCTCTTCTTTAATGTCATAAGCAGTGCTGCTGTGAGCACTGCTGGGCAGGTGCCCCGACACACATGAGCCACTTTCTCTACCACCCACGACTCGGAGTGGAATTACCGCCTTGCACGGTGTGCCACGTTCAGCTTAAAGGAAAATACCAAACTGTCTTCCAAAGTGGTTATTCCATTTCGGTTTCCCCAGCAGAATGCGAGGGTTCCTGTTGCTCCACAGCCTTCCGAACACCTGTATCCTCAACCTTGTGCATTTTTAATCCATCTGGAGTCAAATGGCATCTTACTTCCTACGATCACAAATTATGAATGCAGTGGAGCTTTTTGTATATGTGCTCCCCGTGTGCGCTGCCCTTCTGTGCAATGACCGTGTCCTTTGCTTTCAGTCAAGCTGTTGATCTTTTTCTTGGACTTTTTATGTATTCTAAATACCAGTCCTTTGTCATTATGTGTGGTGCTTACGGCGGTTTCTTTACAAGTGTATTTCATCATGTTTCAATCTGTGAAAGTCGAGAATTCCTTCTCAATCGAGAATCCAGACGTTCTTTTATTGTGCCAGCAATGGATAACCACTAGTTACAAACTTTAATGCTTTCACGTAAAGGGCATCTTGCATTCTTCTGGCTCTGCTGAGAGGGCCACATCCATTTTGTGTCGTTTCAGTGTTTTCAGTGTTCAACTGCCTATTTTGAGATAGGGGGTTGAGAAGGAGACATACAAAGGTTTTCAATGCTGGAATTGTATTAACAGTGCTTCAGTTGCCTTGGCCAGGTGTGTAATCAGGTTTTGGGCTGTGCATTCTCCGACGCTTCGTGGGCTTGCCGAAACTCTACTCTTTCATTCTCTGTTGCTGCACGAATCAGTTGCTAGAAAGAGCTGGAAGATTTACTCCTCATTATTGATCGGCATTTCATGAATATGTATGCCTATCCCATGTACTTTTATCCTTCTACTCAAAGTAGCTGAATAGTATGAAATTTAAATTTTTAATTGGAAATCTTCTGTGACCTCCGTCATGAGTCAAGAGCTCTTATTATGTAGAAGAACAATGGCCGTCTCAAAAAGTGAGATCGTTTTTGGGGCGCCTGGGTGGCGCAGTCGGTTAAGCGTCCGACTTCAGCCAGGTCACGATCTTGCGGTCCGTGAGTTCGAGCCCCGCGTCAGGCTCTGGGCTGATGGCTCGGAGCCTGGAGCCTGTTTCCGATTCTGTGTCTCCCTCTCTCTCTGCCCCTCCCCCGTTCATGCTCTGTCTCTCTCTGTCCCAAAAATAAATAAAAAACGTTGAAAAAAAAAATTAAAAAAAAAAAAAAAAAGTGAGATCGTTTTAGATGAAGCACCTTAAGTTTGAATGCAACTGCAAACCAGGCCTTCAGGATAGGACACAACAGCCTTTCAGTGTCTCCTACCCATGAGTGGATTCTTCTGCTGGAGGCCGTCAACAGCCACTGATAAAAGAGCATCTGTGGGCCATCCATCAATTCACCCCTTCAGATGCTTGCTGCGTACATGCATAGGCTCAGGCCCTCTTCAAGTGTTCTGTTTACAAGGACACAAAGTCCTTGTCCTCAAGGAATTACATTCCGTGGGAGAAAATAGACAATCAATAAAGACACGCCTGAAGTTCTGGCAAGTGGGATGGAAACAAGAAAACAGAACGAGGGGATGGAGAGAATACAGCAGCTGTTTTAGATAAGGTGGGGCAGAGTGGGGGCGCCTGGGTGGCTCAGTCGGTTAAACCTCCAACTCCTGATTTCGGCTCAGGTCATGATCTCACAGTTCGCAGTTGGCGAATTCGAGCCCCGCATCAGGCTCTGTGCGGACAGCATGGAGCTGGCTTGGGATTCTGTTTCCCTCTCTCTCTGCCCCTCCCTCACTTGCTCTCTATCTCTCTCTCTCCATATAAATAAAAATAAACTTTAAAAAAGGAAAAAAGGTGGGACAGACTGGGCTTGGCTGAGAGTTGAATTTAATTGGGGATGGGATACGAAGGAGAGAAGGCTTGGAGCAAGGAAGGTGACATTTGGACAGAGGTTTGAGCAAAGCAAGGGGACAAAGAGTCTGCAGCTATTGGAGGAACAGCATTGCAGGCGGCGGGCACAGTGCAAAGACCCCAAGGCAAGAGTTCACCCGGTCGTTCTGAGGAACAGCGAAGTGTGAGGGACAGGAGGATAGGAGCATGGAGAAAACGAGCCCAAGGTCAAGTTATTTGAGGCCTTCCTGAAGGCTTTGAATTCTGTTGTAACTTGACAGGAAGCTGTAGTAAGATTTGCACAAAGGAGTGACCCAGATCCCTGCCCTCGTACATATACTTGTCTTGCAAAGCCACTGTTAGGGAAACAGGCTGGGGATGGGGCAGGGGGCGGTGGAGGGTGAACCCAGAGAGACCAGTGAGGAGAAAGTCACACAGTCAGGAGAAGAGGGGTCTGCTGGCTTGGAGCAGGGCGGTGGAGGGGGCGAGTCAATGTCAGTGGATTCGAGACATTGTTTGGGGGTGAGCCCGCAGGGTCTGTCAAATGGGGTGGGTGGTGCCGGAGACGAGGCTGGAATGGCTCCAAGGTTTTTGGCTTGACGAGCAACTGGATGAAGGGTTTGTCATTTGCTCAGAAGGGAACACCGGTGGGAGACACAGGAGAGTTTTGTTGTTGACTTTATTCGTTTTCTTTTGTTTCTGGTGGGGAGAATGAAGAGTTGTTTTAAGACGTGTACAGCGGGAGGGCCACATTAGACATCCAGGTGGACGCATCCAGTGGTCACTTGGGTGGAGTAGTCTGGCGATTCGGGTGAGAGCAGGGGTGGCGACAGTTTTGGAAGTGACACTCATCGCAATGGTGCTCAGAAGCAGGAGGACGGGCGGAGTCATCCGGGCCATTGGCAGATGGAGTAGGGGCTCCCAGACAGTCTGGTTGCTCCTGCATCTCTGTCACAAACAACATAGGAGCCAGAGGGGAGACTGAGAAGGGGGAATCAGGGAGGGGAGAAGCAGGGCTGTGTGATTGCCCAGAAGCCAAGTGAGGGACGCACTCAAGAGGGGCTGATCGACACTGTCAGCTGTCAGCGTGCCGGTGAGGGAATCCAGAAATGAGAGGAGTATTCATGACACAGTAGAGCAGATTCCTCCAGGGGCAGAGGGGTGGCATCCAGTGCACAGAGAAGGGCAGAGCTCAGAAGGGCACCCAGATGCTCATGCCAGGAACAAAAGGGACGGTGGCCTGTTCATAGGCACAGGTACATGGGTGGCCTTCCGACTGCTTCTGTTTCTCTCAGGAAAATAAGAGGCAAGCAAAGTCATTCATCAACCGAGACTGGGGGTGGGGGGTGGGCATGTGAGCGGAGGGAGGAGAATCTGAAACAGACCCCTCACAGACGGAGAGAGGAGTCACTTGGGACACAGAGTAAGCTGCCAGGTGGCACTGAGGGCTTGCTCGGGCCGGTGATCAGAAATATAAAAATGGGACTGGTCAGCGGGTTGTGAGTGCCTCTGGGGCCATATTCGGCTGCCCTGGGGCAGGTATGGAGTAGGCGCTACCAGAGTCTTCTAGATGGTTCCTTGGTACTTGTGGTGGCCATGTCAGACTCCTGATTTATGGCACCTGAGATCTCTTGAGCGGCTCTTGGCATATGTCACCAACTTTTGGCTCACCTAGGTCAGGAGTAAAAATAATCATGCTTGCGGTAGCGTGAAGTAGGCACCTCAGGCTGTAGGTGGGATCAGGGAGGCCTGTGTGGTGAGGAGAGGGGATGGGACCCAGCCGAGGCTGGTGGGAGAAGGTGACTGCGGCTGTGGAGGGGGTGGGGGTAGTCAGCAAGGCAGACAAAGCGAGAACTATGTTAGGAACCAGTGAGAGGTATTCGTTAACAGCACTGCTCAGCAGAAGGGAAGGCTAGTCAAAGCCAGACGGCAGTAGTCCCGCAGAATGGCTTCTTTGCTTTCTTCGACGGTACTGTGACCCAGGAACTGGGCTAGAGGCAGCACAGGAGAACGCTCATGTGGAAAATGCACACGAGGTGGGATGTAGAGACTGATTTTACTATAACATCAGCCATGTTGATTCTGAGACTGGGGCAGGAGATCTACAGGATGAGCCTGGCGTATGTTGTGATGCTAGAAAGTAAGGATGTGTTCTGAATGCTCGGAACACACGCATTCATATATACACGCAAACTCACAATGATGGTGGAATGTCAAAGGAACACAGGAGCCGACTGAAATCAGAGTGCCCGACAGCCCAAGTTAGAACAGTTGGAGCAACAACATAAGAAATATTGGAATGTAGCCCAAGGTACAAAATAAATATCCAGAAGTTTCCACTGATACAGATAAATGAATAAATTTTAAAGCCGGGGAAGAGAGACAGATTTCCTGTGTGGAATAACAAATAACTTGTGGAGACACTCTTCCTCAGGAAGGTGGAGCACAGATCCCCACCCTTGGGTGGGCGGTGCTTAGAGGTGTCCTTCCAGAAAGCTCTGTATGGAGAAGAGGCAGAGTGACTCAGAAGTGGGAAGACACACCTCAGCCGGCCGTCGCTGTCAACATCGACAGTGATGAGTCAGTGGGTAGCATCTACCCTTGATACCCATGTGATGAAAATGGCATCTCCCCTCTGTGCTCTTCCTCCCAAAGCCATAACACAACTCTGCTGAGGAGAAACCAGACATATCCCAGCTGTGGACCTTCTACAAATTACAAAGACCTGGCGACTGTCCCTCAAAACTGGAAAGGTCATCAAGATGAGCCAAATCTGAGAAATTGTCACAGCCAAGAGGAGCCTAAGGAGACATGAGGACTGACTGTGATGTGGTCTTCCCAGTGGAATCGCGGATTTTAAAAAAGGACTTAGGCAAAACCCAAGGGCATCCGCATAAAATATGAACTCTAGATAATAACGCATCAGTATTGGTTTATTAATTGCCCAAATGTACCATTCTAATGTAAGATGTTAATAAGAGGGGGAAACTAAAACTACTTTGAAAAATAAAAAAATAATAATTTTTTTTTATTTCAAAAAATCAGGCACAGATGATAGAAATTCTTATTTTCTCCTTCTGTTTTCTTGAATGACGGGAAAGACTTCCGTAAAACAATGATATGTTTGGAATAAATATCTGCATTTATCTTTACAAAAGCATTTGTAGGGGTATCTGTGTAGTGAGTAAACCCAGAGTAGCCAGATATCCCCTCATGTACTAGGTCCCTGACCTGGGCCAGGCTCCATCCTGAGCATGATGGGTGAAGGTCCCCATCCCCAGGGCTAGATACAGAGGGGCTTTCTGTAATTTTTTCTCGCCATTAAGCAGGAAAATTGAAAACCTGGAATATTGAGGAATGTGGGCATAAACCATGTATATCTGAAGACCTAAAATGATTTGGGCAGCTTAATTACATTTGGACACTGTAAGACCTTGATAATATGGACTGTTTATAAAATCACTGTGCTTCTAGTTTTACTCTTGTGTGGTTTTAGAATTAGGCAGAGGATTGTGAATAATAAAGTGGTAAGGAAGAAGGTCAGGTATTGATTAGTGTAGCTGAATTCATTAGTAAGAACCAAGGAAGCTCCTGGCATTTACGTTATGATATATTTATGAAATAGATATTTAAGTTATAACAGTTACAATTACTTTTGTGGGGAAAAAAATAGCAAAGCCCAATAAACTCTTAGAAATGGTGACCGATGGCTATTTGTCTACTTTGAGAGCAGTGGGTGTGCATCGTGAAAACACTTCACACTCTCGTGGCATTGAAAAGGAGGGCCAAATTTTGCCAGAGATCAGTGTCCATTTTCACAGATGAGCATTTTTCTTTTCTTCTTTTTTTAATTTCAGCTTTATTGAGGTATAACTGGCTAATAAAATTGGAAGGTACTTAAAGTGTACTATCATTTTCCATATATGTTGTGAAAGGATTCTCCCCACCTAGATGTTAATTAAAACATCCATCACCTCACATATTTCGTTCTTTTTTTGGTGAGAACATTTAAGTTCTCTCTTAGCCAATTTCACGTATGCAACACAGTGTTACCAACTGTAGTCACTGTGCTCTACGGGAGATTGTCAGACCTTATTCATCTTAGAGCTATAAAAACTTATATCCTTTTTACCTAAACCTAATCCTCCCTGTTTCTTCCACCTTCCCAGCTACTGGCAACCACTTTCTGGCTCTACTTCTACAAGTTTACCTTTTGGGGGTGGGGGTGTTTTTCCATTGCTCTCCTTTGTCTCTTGACCCCGTTACTGTGATGTCTTCCAGGCCGATGGAAGACCGTGTTGGTTCCAAGTCCGTGTGTTTTACAATTAATGCTGTATAATGAAATTGGCTTGTTACGTTGACAGTGAGTCTCCAAAATGGTGGTACTTGGGCTAAATTAACGTTCATAACCTTCTTCTCAGTGTGCTGAATGTCTAAGACGCTCATGAAGAAACTGACAGAGGTTAGCAAAGGTTAGCAAAATGGATACTCTCAGGGCCTGAGTGGTAAATTATGTATAAAAAGAGTAAAAAAAAAAAAATAGCATTTCCCAGTTTCTGTTGCAGCAACAGAACTCCCAATTCTATTTCTTTTGTCAAATTTCCTAGGCACTAATGACTCATATTGACTTATTAGTCTAGTGTTTGGAATTCTGGTTGTGTCAGGGATTTCACATAGTAAAATTAGTTGCTTGGTGACAAACTTCTGCAAACTCACATTTGAAGATATTTTTGTTAATATGGCTCAGTTTGGGAGATTATCTGATCCTGAGAGTAAGGATAAATTAGCAGTATTCACTTAAAAAGAAAAAAAAGATGGGGATGGGGTATAGCAGAAAATCCGAGCTTTATTATAAAGTATAAAACTTTCTTTTTCTTGAGAATTGCCATCCACTAATAAATCCTGCTCAGGATCCAGTAAAAAGAAAGTTCGCTTAAGAAATTATTTGTGCCTCACATCCAGTATGATGGCTGCTATCAAAAACAAAACAAAATTGGGGCACCTGGGTAGCTCAGTTGGTTAAGCATCTGACTTCGGCTCAGGTCATGATCTTGCGGTTGGTGAGTTTGAGCCCCGTGTCTGGCTCTGTGCTGACAGCTCAGAGCCTGGAGCCTGCTTCGGATTCTGTGCCTCCCTCTCTCTCTGCCCCTCCCTGGCTCATACTCTGTCTCTGTCTCTCTCAAAAATAAGTAAACATTAAAAACAACAGCAACAAAACAAAACAAACAACAAAATAACAAACATTGGTGAGGATGTGGAGAAATTGGAGCTCTTGTTCACTGCTGGTGGGAATGTAAAATGGTACAGCCATTACAGAAAATAGTTTGGAGGTTCCTCAAAAAATAAAAATGGAATGGTCACATGACCCCATCCACTTTGGGATATATGCCCCAAAGAATTAAAAGCTGAGTCTCAAAGAAATAGTCGCACGTTCACATTCATAGCAGTGCTACTCATAATAATCCAGAGGTGGAAGTAAGCCATATGTCCATCGATGGATGGGTGGATGGATAAACAAAATGCGGTATAATACCTACGGTGAAATATTTTTTAGGCTTACAAAGGAGGGAAATTCTGACACCTGCCATAAGGTAGAGGAACCTTGAGGACTTTATACTGAGTGAAATAAGCCAGACACAAAAGGACAGACGCTGTATGATCCCACTTACGTGAGGTCCCTAGAATCGTCACAATCATAGAGCTAGAAGGTGGAGTGGTGGTTGCCAGGGGAGGGGGATGGGAAATTAGTGCATAATGGCAACCTGGTTGCAGTCTGAGAAGATGAAAAAGCTCTGGAGACCGAGGCTGAACAATGTAAATGTACTTAATGCCACTGGACCTGTACACTTAAAATTAGTAGAAATGGTTAAATTTTATGTTATGTGTGTTTTGCCACAGTTTAAAAAATAAATCGTATGGAATATTGTGTGCTTGAGCTTCTACTAATACTGTAATCAGTCTTTAAAAAGGTGATAAATGCCGCTCTGGGTCAATGAGGCTAGGTCCAGTGGGCAGGTGGAAATGCCGGTGTGATGCAGAGCTGCCCTCGGAGACATAGACACCAGGGAGCAAGAGCCCTGGAACCATCAGTGCAAAGTGAGCTCGCTTGCAGAGCCCCAGGGGTTGGGGAGGGGCCAGGAGCACCAGGAAGCAGCAGGCAGCAGAGGAGGAGGAAAAAAAGCCAGCCACCTTCCATCTTGGATGTTTAGGAATCTCTTTTCACTGGTTCCCTTCAGTAACATCAACAAATGCTTTATGTTTTGGAAATAACTTGGCTACACTTACTTGCCTATAAAATGTATTGTGGTTAAGTGCCATGGACACGTGACAATTCTCTCTTGGCTGAATACAAGCAGATATCATTCAGATTAGCCACAGCAGGAGCCGGGTGCACCCAAGATCTGTTGGGACCTCCTTATAAAACTTCCAGCATAGGATTGATGGTGCTCTGGCATCCCAATTTGATGGCACTACCTTAGAGCACTGGTCTTATGGTTATTTTAAATTCCCTCATGCCGCTCTTTTTAAATGGCACTGTCATAATCTAGGGCAACATGTTTTTTGAATCCCTGTAAACAAGCTACATTCGAGTCTACTGAGTCTTGTGATTTGGCATCTCATGATGTAGGGGGAACCAGAATGTCTTAACGATTATCCAGCATGGACCAGGTAGTGGGTACTTCCTGTGGATCATTTGATTTCAGCCTCACAGAAGCTCCGACCCCATCTTCAAACACAGCAATGGAGGTCAGAGAAGTTAGGCAACTTCCCCCACGGTCACCTCCCGGGTTGGTGCTGAAACTGGATTTTAAACCCAGCCTTCCCCAACTGGAGAGGAACAATCACAAAGGAAACCTTCACACATACAAAGATGTAGAGACTTTACAGGCTTTGACTGTCATCCAATACAATTAGGAAACAAATCCTAAAAAAGACCCTCTCCAAAATAACCCATGGAGTGAAAGCCACCAGGCTCTTACTGCCTTGGAAGTCTGTGCCCTGTCCTGTTCAGCCACGCTTAGCAGGAGCAGCTGCAGGGAGGTGGCCATCTGCTTGGGGTGACAACAGTATATACCCATGGGCCTGCTCCTGCACCACGGGAGGAACTGAACTCTTCAACTTTGTGTTTTGGAATCGGGAAACTTCCCTTGCAGCTGGTCTAGCCTTCCTGTACCCCTCCTCCAATAGGATATTAAAAAGCCAACAAGGCCTTCCCAGATCACACCTGGAAGACTGGGAGCTACTGTCTCTTTCTCTCATCTCATTCTCATTTACCAGTCCATCAAAAAGAAATTGAAATTCGTGTCTTGCTTATTCGTATCTGCCTTTCCCTAGGGATTTCTTTCTTCAGCCATGCTACAAAATTCTACCAGGGAACACTCCCGGGTCGTAGAGGATCATGGATATAAAGCCTGAGCTTTGTGATGAGACCGTTCTAGGCACTTGGAATCCCCATGCAGGCCCTTTATAGCTTTGTGGATTTGGACAAGCTATTTAATTATGCTCCAGGTTTATCGTTCCTTGCCTATATCTGTAGATAACTTCAGTTTCCGAAGGTTGTCGTAAACATTTGATGAGCTAGCACATCTGAAACAGTGTGGTGTGTGTACAAGGTGAATGTCGTTGCTCAGGTACACCCGTGCACCCCTTAGCCACTCCGTTGGCATCCTGTACTGGCACCCCTCCACCTCTGTGGAAAAACAGTGTGGAGAGCCTAGCGCTATTGTTTATTTTCTCTTTTACATGTAGTGTATTTTTGTGCCTTAGGGAAGTAGTAAGACCTTGACTCTTGTCACGGCTTAATTAACTTACTGAGAGTTGGAACGGCCACCGGATTCCATATTGTGTCCTACTTAAAGTTGAAGTGTATTAGCTGTAATTAGTGATCCTGCTTGTAAAAAGCCACCAACTGGTCTTTCTGTTCCCCCACAGGATACCACAGGTTTCTGCCAACTCCTGTCAAATTAGTGGGCATCTGGCAAGTCTTACTTACAGCACAATTTGAAACTTTAGTAAGGAAGTTATAAGGTATTTCATTTGTTTCTGGGACTGCTTCTTTGGGTATCTCCTTAATATGAATGTACTGTTTAAAAATATTTGCCGATACACACGGAGGGAGGAAAACATTGTAATAAATGAGGGAATACATAGAAGGTATTGCCTTTTTGGACTGACCTTGCTAAGGTCACTACGTGGGCTTTCCTTTTTTTTTTTTTTTTTTTTAATAGATGTTTGTTTGTTTCTTTTTAGAGAGAGAGGGAGAGAGAGAATCCCAAGCAGTCTCCAAACTGTCAACGTGGGGCCTGAACTCACACACCGTGAGATCATGACCTGAGCCAAAACTAGGAGTTGGACTTTTCACTGACTGAGCCACCCAAGCGTCCCTGCATGGGTTTTTCTGTTGGCTGCTAAAGCAACTCACCACAAACTCGGTGGCTTAAGACAGCCCAAATTTATCCTCTTAACAGTTCTGGAGGTCAGAAGTCCAAAAACCCAGGCTCACAAGGCTAAAATCAGGGTTTCCACAAGGCTGCATTCCTTCTGGGGGCTCTAGAGGAGAATCTGTTCCTTGTTTTCCCCCCTACTTTCTAGAGGTATCCTTATCCCTTGGCTTAGTAGTACCTTCCTGTCTTCAAATGAACCACATTTCTGACCCACCTGGCTAATCCAGGATAATCTCCCGCTCTCAAAATGAGCTGATGAGCAACCTTAATTACCCTCTACCATGCAATCTAATACATTCACAGGTTTGCAGGCATTTGGATGCAGATACCTTCGGTGGCAGGGGAAGGGGGGTGTGGGGGCTATTATCCTTCTTCCCTCATCAGCCAAAAGCCTATATTTGAGTGAGTTTCCATACTCATTTCTTGACTGCATTGAAGGAATGAAATATTACAAAGGAAAAAAAATCGTTTAGAACCACAGTGAAATAGATCATTTTATTCAAGTAATTCAGACTATATGTTGAAAAATCAAGGTAGGGAGGGCAACAATTCTTTTCCTGTAGTCTTCCTTCAAGATTACTCTCTAAACCAATTATTTGCTCACAGACACATATATTTTGATATGTCTATATCCACAAGTGCATGTATGTATTTTTCTGAAACTCCAAGTTAATATTCTGGGGGTAAAAAGTTACACCTTTTTGGTCTATTTAGCTGTCTGCATATTTTGACTTAAGTTCAAGAAATCCTATTCGTCCATGTCAGTTTTATATTGCAAAGTGGGATTGGCAGTTTCTTAGAGCTCTGCGACCCTGGTGTTTTCTGCAGTGGGCTAAATTGCTTTGTTGGTAGAAGGGTAAATGAAGCACATGTCTGTTAACCTTGAATCATCAGTCTACCTTATCCTTGAGCTTCCCATCAAACCAGGCGGCTAAAGCCTAAACAGCCACTGTCACACAATGAGGTCTCCCAGACAGTAAATACAAAAACAGGTAACCTCAGGTGGTGCGATTCGGAAGAAGCAATGTTGTCCACTCAGTGACCTCTAGAGAGGCGAGGCTGGACAGTGATACTGCCTTAGATGGGGAGGCCAGGGGAGGTGTCTCTGAAAAGGAACTCCATGTGCCTAGGGCTTAAATCACAAGAGAACAGACACCGGGGTCTGTCTTGCTCAGCAAGGAACCCTGGTGCTTTGGAAGGCTGTCTGCTGCATAGTAAGTGCTTAGTAAATCCTGACTGAATGAAGGAAAGGGTCACTAGAACATAGTCCCCCCTTACCTTTGTACAGTGTGCTGCAGTATACAGAGGGATTTAATTAGGACTGTAATTCTCATTCTTTTTTTTTTTTTTTTGAAGTATAATTGACATACAATGTTATGTTAGTTTCAGGGATACAACGTATTGATTCGACAGTTCTGTACATTAATTACCCAGTGCTCAACCACGAGTAAGAGTAGTCACCATCTGTCACCATAAAACAGTCTTAGAATATTATTGACTATATTTCTATGCTGTACTTACCCATGACTTGTTTATTTTATCATTGAAAGTTTGCACTGCTTAATCCCCTTAATCTATTTTGTCCATTCCCTCGCTGACCTCCTCTCTGGCAACCACCAGTTTGATCTCCGTATTCATGAGTCTGCTTTTTAGTTTGCTTGTTTTGTTTTATAGAGTCCACACACACGTGAAATCATATGGTATTTGTCTTTCCCTGTCTGACTTATTTCACTTAGCATAATAATCCCTAAGTCCATCCAGGTTGTCACAAATGGCAGGATCTCATCCTTTTTTATGGCTGGGTGATAGTCTGTTGTATATAAATTCACCTCTTCTTTATCCTGTAGCTCTTGTTCTGGAGTCTTTTTTTTTTTTTTTTTTTTTTAATGTTTATTTATTTTTGAGAGAGAGAGAGAGAGGGAAACACAGAATCTGAAGCAGGCTCCAGGCTCCGAGCTGACAGCACAGAGCTGGATACAGGGCTCGAACTCATGGACTATGAGATCGTGACCTGAGCCAAAGTGGGACACTTAACCGGCTGAGCCACCCACGCACCCCATGAGTCTTTCCTGTGCTGGGCAGTGTGCTTAGGGCTTTCTTCAAGAGCTCCCAAGTGAGGTGCTGTTATTATCCCATGTTATACGAGAGGCAGCTAGGCTAATAGGGCATCGCAGGACTCCGATCGATGTCCATACGACACCAAGCCTCACTCTCTTAAACGCTACATTATCATGCTTCTCCTGAGCATCGAAAGCATCTTATGAGGCTAGGCAAATATTGTTATTTCCATTTTACAGAATAAGCTAGTCTAAGGTGGGCCTACGAATGGTTTAGCTAAGCTTAGAATTCTAGGCCCTTGACTCACGTCTTCTATTTGCCATTATGACTGAGTGGTTCAGCTTGGTCCCAGAGACCTCTTCGGAAACAGCTATGGGCATTTTGGGGTGTTTTAGGAACAGGGGCTGTTTTGAGGAGTACATAACCCAGCTGTAACCCAGCAAGATGCAGTTAACAGGATCATTTTTAAAAAGAAAATAGGGTCCTGGAATAGGATCGGCATTATTTTAGGAATTAGTGAAAAGTTTTGAGCCAAGAAAGTTTTTATAGCTATTCTAGGCTTTTTCTTTTCTTTTTTTTTTTTAATCTTCTCCCACCTAAAACTTGAAACAGCAGCTTCCCATTTGTTAGATTCTCTGAGGGTTTCTTTTATTCAGTATGACAGGAGATTCATGCTAAGCTCTATTCTAGAGCGGCCACCTGACCTTTAAGATAGGATCTGGCTGTATAATAGCAAATATGTGGCTCTCATTTCTGTTGGCTGGACCTGCATGATAACTTAATTAGCTATAGTTAACAAAGGCAAAAATGAGATTTTTCTGAACTGCCTAAGCTGGAGTGATAAACGTGCTTTAGTCTTTGGATCTCACCTCTGTGATTCATAGACTAAATCTAAATACTATCTCTGACCGAACAATCAGCAGTCAGAGTGTACTTTTTCAGACTTCCTTGTGTTCAGGCTTTTCCATATTAGAAAATTAAGTCAGCGTGTACGTCCCATTTTATTATGGAATAATCTTGATTTAACTGCGTCTCTTCCTATTCCAATGTGTCCTACATGCTGTAGCAACTTACCCTTAACTGAAACTAACATGCTCCTCTTGGACCCCTGATAAAAAGGGGTGGATTCTGAACTCCTGGCCAGTATGCAGTTTCCTCTAGAATGGGCCTCCAGCTGGCCTTTTCAACCTGTGTTGGCAAAGAGAAAAGAGATCAAACATCTCTTGGGATACAGGGTGATGTGCAGGGTGAGGGAAGGGTACTGAACTCCATGTTGAAATGGCTTAAAAAAAAGAACAAAACAAAAACAGAAGACACCCAAAGGAACACTTGTGTGCTATTGGTGGGAATGCAAACTGGTGTAGCCACTGTGGAAAGCAGTATGGAGGTTCCTCAAAAAGTTAAAATTAGAACTACCCTATGATCCAGCAATCACACTGCTGAGTATTTATCCAAAGAGTACAAAAATACTAATTCAGAGGGATACATGCACTCCTATGTTTATAGCAGCATTACTTACAATAGCCAAACTGTGGAAGCAGCCCAAGTGCCCATCGATTGATGAAGAGATAAAGAGGTGGTGTGTGTGTGTGTGTGTGTGTGTGTGTGTGTATATGTATACACACACATACACACAGTGGACTATTTCTCAGCCAGAAAAAACGAATGAAATCTTGCCATTTGCAATGACATGGATGATGCTAGAGAGTATTATGCTAAGGGAAATTAAGTCAGAGAAAGACAAATACCATATGATTTCACAAACAAACAAGCAAGGGAAAAGAGAGAGAAACTAAGAAATAGACTCTTAACTGTAGAGAAGAAACAGATGGTTGCCAGAGGGGAGGTGGGTGGGAATGGATGAAATAGGTGATGGGGATGAAGGAGGGCACTTGTGATGAGCACCGGGTGATGGAAGTGTTGAATCGTGATATTGTACACCTGAAACTAATATAACCCTGTGTGTTAGCTATACTGGAATTAAAAACTTAAAAAAATCCAGAAATATATATTGTTTACTTTTTATTGTAAATGACTTTTTGGAGTCATTTATTCTTAATTCTTCTGCTTAGTAATGTATTCCTACCCTCTAGTTCTTGTTTGTGCATTTCAGGCCTGGAGAGCCACCCTCTGACTCCACTGCCCCCCCCAATCCTACCCATCTTCCAAGACTGAAATCAGTCTCCTTTTCCTTTTCCCCACCTCCCAGTTATCTGTCCTTTCTCTCAGCTGCTGCCGTGTAACTGGTTCAGCATCAACTCCTTCCACCAACCCTGCCTTTACTGCCTTTTTGGGTGGGTGCTCTTTTTTCCACTGGGACTGCTGTTGATTGGCTGACATTCAGAAACCCTGGAGTGAGGTGGTTGTTGATTGGTGGAGTCCACTGGGGTGAAGGAGATGTGATTGGCTAGCCCTCTGAAGCACCAGGGTAAAGCTCCTGTGGATTGGCAGACTTCACTCGAGTGAGGCAGTTATTGATTGACTGGCCTTGTGAAATTTTTATATTGATACAAGCTGGCATGAATCAATTAGAATAGGTTTGAAACCAGTCAAGTGAATAGGTTCCTTGCTCTGACCAAGGAACAAACCAGTCATTTCCTAGGTGCCAGGGGAACTTCCTATTGTCACTTGACCTGGAATCCTAGATTTCCTGGGTTGAATTAAACCTGTCGAAATACACACTACACATTAGACCCTCACCCAGCCACCCACCCCAGAAGTGGATGCATGAGCACAGATTTGGGAGTTGACAGACGTGGGCTCAAATCCTGATTCTGTAATTCAGCACCTCACTTAATCCCTGTGATCCTCAGTCTCCTAAAGAATAACACCTCCCTGAAAGGTGGGGGTTCTGGAGATTAAACAAGCTGACGTGTGTCAGGTACTCATCACACCCTTGGAGTTCTCATTACAACCCCACAGGTCTAATGACCCAAGGAAAGCATCCTGAGGGGTCATTTTGTGACTCAGTTCCCTCTTAGTTGTTTTTTTCCCTCCTAAGGCCTGTCAGAAAGATTAACTGTAAAAACCTGATGCTCAGACCTCACTCCTCTAGATTCTGATATAATTGATCTGTGGTAGAGCCCAGGCACCATGTTTGTTTGAGCTCCCACAGGATGTTCAGTGTGCATGGAATCATACCCTGCCCAGCCAGCTCCTTACTTAACTACTCTTCATACAGTGAAATCACACAGGAAATTAATAGATGGCTTTGATTGGTCTTACGTGATGGGCTCGTCATGTTAAAAACTCTCTTGAAAACTGTGTAATTAAGAAACAAAGCTGGTATTCAAATGGAATAGTCTCTGAGCCCCATTCCTATTTCTGCTCTCATTATTATTAGAAAAAGAAAACCTGCCTTTATGATTTTGAAAATTCTAACCCTGACAGAAAGGTCAGGATAGAGAGAGAGACACATAGTATGGAGGGGAGATTTTCCAAAAGTGTATAACAAAGTGGTCTACAGTTTGGAAATGAACATTGTGTACACTTGGATGTTGCATATATTATGCATAAGGTTTATTAAATATTTCCTCCTTCCCGAAAGGTTTGATGTCTCTAAATTTGGAAGTTAATTCAAGAAACAGGAGAACATGTTTTATTTATAAGTTTCTTTAGCATCTAGTAAAAAGTGTCATGTCATTTAAAAATGGTATTCATGCTTCTTTGGAGTCAAGTGCGTTGGTTCCCTCTGTAATCCTGAAGTCATCTCTCTAAGTAATGAGAAGTTCTCTCTGTCAGAGAGGAAGAGGGTTTTAGTTAAGAGTCTTTCCATTATTCCTTCCTTCCAAGTTTTAAGGAAACCTAGTCAGGTGAAGGACTGAATATTGAATGGTTCTCCTGGAAAAAATACTGGGCCATCTTGTGCCTAAAAAGTCTGGAGCTGCTGAAGCAGTTAACTATATTCATTTTAGTGATATGCCTTTGCTATATATTACTTCCAGAACTGACGTAACTAGATGTATAATATACCATTATTTATTTCTTGTTGTTTTAACAAGCTTTTTATTTGGGGATGACTTCATATATGGTTCCCTCTTGGCGTTGCGTATTTTATGGGTCTTGACAAATGTATAGTGACGTATCCACTATTAAAGTATCATACAGAGTAGTGTCACTACTTTAAAAACCGAATGCTCCATGTATTCATCCCACCCTCCTCCCTCGCCCATTTGGGCTCAATTCTAAAGATAAGAAGGAAAAGTGGGAGTTTATAGCTGAGGAGTAAGGTAGGCAGTCGATGAGCAGACAATTACTGAAGGAAACATCAGAGGTAAAGGAGGGATTCTGAGTAAACTGACCTGGCAGGATTCTTCCTGAAGGCAGGCAAGGCAATCTGTCCATCTGTCGGGCATTACCTGGGTGAGCGTGGAGGATTCTAGCTAAACCAGCTTAGCAGGATTCTTGTTAAAATTGGGACGTGTTGGGACAAACACAGAAGTACAAATATCTTGCACATCTTGCACGAGGCCTCGTGTGGAAAGAGGATTCAGAAGAGCCTGACTGAAGTTTGGTCTAGGAGAGGGTCTTTGGGAGATCGAGACAATAGATGGCCTTTTCTTTTCTTTTTTCTTTTTTTTTTAAGTTTATTTATTATTTATTTTTTAGAGTGAGTTGGGGAGGGCCAGAGAGGGAGAGAGAGAATCCCAAGCAGGCTCTGCACCATCAGTGCAGAGCCCTACTCGGGGCTCAGTCTCACAAACCATGAGATCGTGACCTCAGCCAAAATTAAGAGTCGGATGCTCAACTGACTGAACCACCCTGGTGTGCCGAGAGTAGGTGGGTCTTTATAGAATGGCTTCTTTACTTAGTAACATTCATTTAAGGTTCCTCCGTGCCTTTTCATGGCTTGATAGCTCATTTCTTTTAATCACTGAGTAATAGTCCATTACCTGGATATACCACAGTTTATCCATTCACCTCCCTCAGGACGTCTTGATCACTTCCAAATTTTGCCAATTATGAGTGAAGCTGCTAGAAACACTCACCTGTGTATGGGTTTCAAGAATAGTTTTATTTGTGTAGAAAAGTTGCAACGATAGTACAAAGCATTCCCATATACTCTTTACTCCATTTTCCCTAGTGTAGCACCTCACGCAACCAGGGTGTGTTTGTCAAAACTAAGATTAACATTGGTATGTTACTGTTGACTCGACTTCATTCAGATTTCACCATCGTTCCTACTAATTTCCTTTTCGTGTTTTAGGAGCCAGTCCAGGATGCCACATTGCTTTCAGCTTTAATTTATAAGAACAGTTTGGGTGTGTGTGTTCATTAAATATGTTCATAAAATTCAGCGTATCTTGAGAAAGTGGATGTAAACATATTAGCTACAAGGAGCTGCTGTTACTTAATCAAGTGAACGCATTTAATTATGGCATTGTTATTTAGAATTTTTTGAAAGTTTGTTTTTGCTTCTGGCAGAGCACGCAGATTTCCCAATGTACAAAATCAGGGTTTGTTTTATTAGGGTTGCTGTTTCTAAACAAAATACCAAAGCTTGTTGAAAGAAGGTCATTTTAAGGTTATTCCAAGACCCAGGAGGAAACTGGTTGCCAAGTAGTAATAAAAGCTGTCAGTGCATAATTTCTCAAGTTGATGCGCAGGACGAAGTGTTTGGTTGGTTCTCTAATGAGCATCTCCAAATGTTTTGCTGGCAGAAGGAGTCCATGAAAGATGACAGAGGAAGTTATTGTGATAGCAAAGTGGGACTACACTGCCCAACAGGACCAGGAGCTGGACATCAAGAAAAACGAGCGTCTGTGGCTGCTGGACGACTCCAAGACGTGGTGGCGCGTGAGGAACGCGGCCAACAGGACGGGCTACGTGCCGTCCAACTACGTGGAGAGGAAGAACAGCCTGAAGAAGGGTTCCCTCGTGAAGAACCTGAAGGACACGCTAGGTGAGTGTGTCTGTGCGTTAGGTCCCACGTTATCGCTGAACTACTTCCCGTGATGGCGGGGGCGGTGGGGGGGTGGCGAGGAAGCTTTGTGCTTTTGGAGGGGAGCGTGTCCCATCATTTTAGTTCGTGTGTTTTGTTTTGTTAAAAAAAAAAAAACGGTCTGTTTTAAAGTTGGCCTCTTTCTTGTTGTCTTTTTTTTTTTTTTATAATAATGTTTTTATTTATTTTTGAGAGAGAGAGAGAGACAGAGCATGAGAGGGGGAGGGGCAGAGAGAGAGAGGGAGGCAGGCTCCAGGCTCTGAGCTGTCAGCACAGAGCCGGACATGGGTCTCCATCGAACTCGCGAACCACAGGATCATGACCTGAGCCAAAGTCGGACGCTCGACTGAGCCACCCAGGTGCCCCTAGTTGTCTTTTTTTTTTTTTTTTTTTCAATCTCTGCAAATAAAGAGATCAAGATGGAGGAATACCATGTTTGTCATTTCCTGGAGACTTTGGAGTCCAGAATCGTGTCTGGGTGCTGGGGACCCCCCGCACATGTTTCCATCTCCTGGCATCAACATTCTAGAGGTTCCTGAAATGGAATTCCCTCCTCCAAAATGTCCGCAGCTCTGCCTGTGTCATCCCATCAGGTCTCTTCTCTCTTACGTGATCCTGCCCGTGCTGCCTTCATGCATAGTGTGGGAAGGAACAGAAAGCGCTCTGAACCAGGTGGGGTTTTTTCCCCCCTCTGCTCTATTGATGATGTTTCATAGAAACCACAGTCCTGGCAGCGTTCACTAACGTGGCCGTGGGCGAGCACCCGGGTGATGTCCGAGGCCGTCTACGGGGACCGTGGGGAGCTCAGCCCGGTTGGCTCGGCACCTGGTTTTCTTCCCACGTGCCCAGTATCCCGACGTGGGACAGGCCGCCTTGAATCACCTGAAGTTAAGGGTGTCCACTCTTGCCCTTGTGTGCATATCTGATGTACTTGAAGTAGTTACTCCTTCAGTGGTAACTCTGAGGGCTTTGCTGAAGAACCATGAGCTGAGCCGCCATGTACTAAATGTAGTGTCGCCTCCTTCTAGGAGTATAATGTGGGTCGTACCTGAGACTACTGGATATCACTTAAGAGTTTGCTCTGAAATAAGCCAGTATTCTCGCCATGTGGCATATACTGGAGCGTTTTCTTTTTATTTCTAACAGGAGGGTTTGTTTCAGGTAGGGTCGGAGGGAAGCAGGTGGGGAACTGGGAAGAAAATTACACACTGAATGTAGTGGGCATGGCAAAATATTCATCTTGAGTTTCATGCAATCCTGAAGTCTCCTGAGTCTCTCTTCAGACCCATTTATTTATTTATTTTTAATTTTTTTTTAATGTTTTTATCTATTTTTGAGACAGAGAGAGACAGAGCATGAGTAGGGGAGGGGCAGAGAGAGAGGGAGACACAGAATCCGAAGCAGGCTCCAGGCTCTGAGCTGTCAGCACAGAGCCCGACGCGTGGCTCAAACTCACAGATCATGAGATCATGACCTGAGCCGAAGTGGGACACTTAACCGACTTAGCCACCCGGGCTAGTCACCCATCTTCAGACCCATTTAAAGCCTTCATTTATTGGGTAGTGTTTCTGTGTTAGGGCTTAGGTTGTTTCCATGATTTGGAAAGAGAAATGAGACACCGGCCTGAGTATGAGTCACACGACCTCTCCTAGGTTCTGAGCCTTATGCAGAAATTTCTTTTTGCACGAGCAGTTTCATTCTTTCTCCACTAACCTGATACCCCTTTAATTTTTTTTTTTTTTCTCCAAGCAAGTCGCTTGAAAGGAACGTTGTGGTCCTATACTTCTAACTCTTAATGAACTGTGGTAGAAATGCAGTTAGCATGAGTAGATAAATACCAGGGCCTAATTTTATTTATTTATTTTTCCAATTTCAGCCTCTCCCTCACCAAAGTACCTTTTTTGGGAGATGCTAAACATCGTTGCCTTGTTTTGTTTTCTTGCCTATCCATTTTTTAAAAATACAGCCTCGATATTGTAGTAAAGAATGATGTACGCAGAAACTGAATGAGTTGCTCAGAAGAGAAATAGGACAAAGCAAGCACCCCGAACCATCTAGAAGTTCCCTTGCATACCTTGTCATTGTTCTTTTTCTCCTTCACTTGGCAGAAGGAGAAAAGCCAAAGGCCCAAGTTGAAACCCTCAGCCAGATGTCTCACTCAGTGACTACTCCTTCACCAGCTGCGATCCGCCTTGTGCGCCAGGGGGACCGCAGGCTCTCCGAGTTAGTGGAGCCTCGCGCAATCGGCCCCTCCCGGTGCTGGGTGCTGGGTGCTGGGCCGCTGCCCCGCCCCTGCCAGATGGCCACCCAGCTCTGCCAGAACACTTCTACCTCGACAGTCAGCCAATTCCATTTTTGGAGAACACAGATTGCTCGAAAGCTCTTCCTTAAATAGAATCAAAGTTTGCTTTTCTTTAACTTTCTCCCCTTGGCTCCCGTTGTGCCCTCGAGAGCCGCCTGAGTAACGTGTGCTCCTCTCCTAGAAGATGACCGCCCCGCCTCCAGGCCTCAGTCACAGTGCAGGCATGCATCTGCCTGGAAACGTTTAGGCTAAGCATATCACGCGTTGTAAAAACACAAGTGAGGTTCTGTTTTTGACATCCTTATCTGTGGAGAAATGCCCCCCTTGTTTCTGTGTATCTTTCTGTTTTGTATTCACCGTATTCCCCCGAAGCCTTGCTCCTGCTGCCCGGAGAGAAACCTTGGTGTTCCAGTGTGAGTTTTCCATTGCCCACTTGAGCAGCATCAAAGGGAAGGATCACAATGGAGTGACTTCTCAGTTCCCCGCAGCCGGGCTCGACACGGCATCGTTGTCAACCAGGAAGGTCAGAAAACATCCCGCAGCCCGTCCTGCCTCCCCCTGGCCCCTGTAGCTAAAGAATTGGAGCCAAGTGTTCGTGGCTCCCTGTTTAAATTCTTGTCTCCAGCGCACTCTCACAATTACTGTATGATTCTAGCCGATCATGCGGCCGGCAGAATTTCTCTGCACTGCCTGTTAGAAGGAGTGAAAATAACATGTGTTGACCTTCCAGTAGCTACTCCTGGAGTCATCCACATTTGTCATTTTTACTGCTGTAGAAGTCCACCTGATTCCTCAATCCACAGTAAGATTTTCCTGGCAGGTGCCTGGTTTGGAATAAAATAGCACTGGACTCCCCCAGCAAAGTCCCAGTGTTATAAATGTGCGTACACGTCTCTGGTTGCAGAGAAATGTAACTCTGTAAGAGTCCTCTTCTACTTTCTTATACTCCCTTGCTGTGTTGAGGTCCGTGGGGAATTCAATTCAATCACACGCACGACTTGGTTAGAGTAACTTCTAGAAAGCAGTACCTCTGACAAAAAGATCTCTGTTGGGAAAGGATTAACATTCTTTCTTTTCCTTTCATAATTTATAATCAAATCAAACAATATGAGCTCTTATTTGCACATGAGCAAAACATTTATGTACTGGATCTCCTCTTGTATTTAACTTATGATCATGAATAGTCAGAGAACTTTTCCACAGATGACAAGGGGCAATTGTTAAGAGCCCTTTCTGCTGGCAGAGCCCAGTTGATATTTTGAAGGGCTCAGACTGTGCAGCTCTTTGCTCAGCAGTTGAGGAGCGTTCCTGGTCTACAGTCTGGCCTTGACATTGCAGCCTAGCTTATTAAATTACGCGGGTTAGGTGTTTTAAAGCACCGTGCTAAATCTTTTGAGATGGGGAAGCTGCTTCCAGGGAGGTATTTTTCAAAGATTTTCCTTCAGACTACTGAAGAACGGTTTTTGTTACCACTTTGCGACAGCAGCTGGGATCCAGCAAAGCCCCAAAGGTTAATGCTGTTCTCAGTTGTTCCCTTAAGTCTACGTGCTGACTTGGGTTCTGCAGAGCTATGCAGTTCCCTTTATAACCTATTAGTAACCTTCTCAGGAGGGTTTGTTCCAAGGCACACATGTCCATTGCTGACCACCTCCCTAGGTATCTGGAGCTAGAGGTGACCCACCCCCTGTCAGGGTTGCTCCTTTATAGCATTTGTCTCAATGTGACCATACCTAAGGCCGTTTAGCAACCTGCCAGTGATTAGCCCCAGGACTCCTGCCTCTGATTCCAAGCTAGACCTTGGGAGCAGAGAGAGACTCCCAGTGCTAAGTGGCTATACAACAGCCCCTGTTTCCTTTTGAGCTAATACTTTCAGATGAGGAGGGGGTGGTTCCTATGGGTGAAATTCACAAGGCTCTTAGAGGCATAGCCAGTCTGGGATTGACTTTGGGGTGGCTAAGTGACTTCCCCAGGAACACACTACTAGTGCCAGTGTGGGACAGAGATGGGACTTCACCTCAAACTTGAGGTTTTTTTACTATAGCAAGTTGAATATATGGACTTAGCAGGTGGGCATTTGATAAGATTCTGTTGCAGAGACAGGCAGTTAGAATGTTAGGGGAGATTTTACTGATACCAAGTCCTTTATTTTAGAGATGAAAAATTACTAGCAAAACTTGAGCTGGGTCAGGGAGTTGGGCAGTAATAATATATTGATGTGAATTTCCTGATTTGGTGGTTATATTGTGGTTGTAGAGGAAAATGTCCTTGTGTAAGTGTTAGAACATCGTGTAGGTAGGAAAGTGGCTCTCAGATGGCTCAGGGAAAACAATATTTTTGCACTGTTGTAACTTTACGTTAGAACAAACAGACAGACATGAGTGGTTGAGGGACCACCTCAAGGCTCTAAAGTTGGCTTGTAGCAGAGGAGATACAACTTGGGGTCCCCCCACTTTGCCTGGGCACCTACAGTGCCTTAAATTTGGCATCAGCCTTTCAGAGATCAGAGTATCGCTGAACACCTGCTGACATTGGGCCAAAAACATGAGAATAACACCAGACGCAAACGTGTCCTACTGATTATTCATGGGAATGGTTTCCCACAGTACTTAATCCGGAACCTTCTGTAATTATCCAGAGTTCTCTCCTTATCACTAGCTTGCGAGTGAGGAAAATCCCTGCTGCTTGCTGGATCAACCCAGACTGTTTTGAGCCCATTCAATGTATGCTTTTTTGTTAAAATGGAGATCAGGAGAGTGATGGTCAGAAGTGATCTTCTGAGCTCACTGCCTCTGTGATTGTGTGGCATGTGAGGGAATTTTTGTTTAGACACCACAGGACTGTGGACCTTTGCTTATAAATGTTCTCAGCAGGCCTGATCCAGGGCAAGTGGTCGGTTAAAAATGAACAGGGAGTAACGAACGGCACAGCCTATTTGTGGGAGCAGAGCCTGAGTCTGGGCTGTCCCTTCCTTGCTCTGTCCCTGGGAAATCCCTTCTGAGCCACTTCATTCCCTGCTGAGTGACCTTTGGGAACAATAACCAAGGACTTTGAAACAGGGATGCAAACATTATGTAGGGATCAGCATGGTGTAATAGAGTATGTCTGGATCAGAAGTGGGAGCCTGGACGGATGTCATTGCATCTGGTGGGATGAAGAGAGGATAAGGTTGAGTCCCCGACTTTCGGAAGCTTGTCATACCTGGGAAATGACACTGGCACAAATGAGCAGGCCTCATTTGAGCAGTGCCACTGTCTCTGCCCATCCCCTTGGAAACTGGGCTCTGCCCTACCCTTCAGGAAGCAGTGTGCAGAGCGGTTAGGAGAGAGACTCCCCACCACGTTCAGATCGAGTCTTTGCCAAACCGTTGAACTCGCGGAGCCTGGACTCCATCATCTGTAAAATGGGATAAGTGACTACTTGTCTCCTGCAGTTGTTGAGAATTGAATGTGAAGTCCTTCAGCAAAGAGTACCCGGGCCGAGCGGATACTTGGGAGAGGAGGTGGGGCTTCAGCTGAAGAAGGGAGAACGTAAGTCAAGATTTGGAGGCTGGAAGCCAAGTTGTGTTGGAGGATATTAAGGAGTTAGCTGGACTGGGGTGAGGGAGAGCGCAGGGGTGTCCTGAGGGATCATGGTGTCCCATACTGCCGGCCCTGAACACCAGGCCTGGTGCCATTTGAAAAGGGAACCCCTGAGAGTTTCCATATGGCAGACAGAGATGACCGTCAGGGCGTGCAGGGGGCATCCTGGTCCTGATCCTCAGGAAGGGACTGGAGAGGGCCTATCCGTCCATAGGTAGCTGGCAGCAAGGCCTCAGAGCAACCCAGAGGTGATGTTGGAAGTCTTGAGCTCAGCAGCTGAGAGGGATTTCACAGGAAACCCCCAGGACTCTGTGTTGACTGGGTGTGGAACAGCTGGAAGACTGAAATACTCGTCACAGATGACTCCAGCGTTCTGAGCCTGAATGAATGTCTCCAGCAGAGAATTCGGGAAGTAGGAAGAGAAACAGGGCCATGAGGATGAGACCTGTTTGAAGTTGAGGCAATGGCAGGACACTCATGGAAACGTTCAGTAGGATTCAGACGTGTGTTATAACGTTCTTCCTGTTTTTAAGTGAATTTTAGTTTTGGGCCTCCAAATACTTATTTTTACCTAGGATCTGCAGTTTAGACTTGACATTTCTGCCACAGCGTGTCAGGGACCTCAGACAGGCTTTCAGCGTGTATGTCGTCCTGAGGACTGGCCCCAGGCCTCTGGTCCCCTTTGGAGAGCTGTCACCGCAGCCCTGCCCTGGCAAGAGAGCCCACGGGAGGCTATGTGGTAACCGCCAAGGGCGTGCAGGCTCCCTGAGCCAACATTCCCCATGCTCCTGACACTCCCTGCAAAGAAGTGTCACCCCACACTCCGCAGCCAAACCAAAAGCTAATGCTGCAGAAAAATTGAAACCAGGACCCCGAAATGGATTTTGTGTGTATGGTTCCAGGGAGTGGACAGTAGTTGCTGTCTCTCTCTGAGTGCCTCATTGTGTGAGGTACCGCGCTAGCTGCCTGCATGCATTTCTGTTGTTATCTTCACGAAAAGAGGGGGGAAGAGGGGCGTGCTAATACCCTCATTTCCCATGTGAAAGCATGGACACCGGGAACTTAAGTGATGTGCCCGGGAACACGCAGTAAGTGGTTGGAATTCAAACCACGTCTCCCTGACTTCAGCCTGTGTTATTGTGGATCAGCTGCTAGAATTGGGGATTCAGATCCAGCAGGGGTCGGGGAAGACGCACACAACACCTGCCTGTTGTGGATCGCAGTGAACTCCACCCCCTCGTGGGCCCCCACCCGCACAGCTGTTTGGATTTCCTCCCACTCTTGTTCTGGCCCCTGAAATGCTAGGGGACCAGCTCCTTGAGTGAGCATCAATTTCTCCCTGACCCCAAGGGAGTCGCTTAGTAATTCTGCCCCGTTCCTTCATGTTGAGGTGAGCAAGAGCCATTAATTAAAATGATTTAGAGGCAGAATGTCACGGGAACATGTCTCCTTTTCTGTAAATTGATTTTTATTTTGGGAGCACTTTGGCCAGCAGCAAGCATGTGCCGCCACTGCGCGCATATATTTCAGCCATCTCTGCCACTCACCGTCCCTTTGTAAGACACAGGTCTCTGCAAACAGGTATTGCTCAGATATACACTATCATTTACCATAGCATGCTTATTTTAAAAAGTCTGGAAAAGAGAAAATTCAAATCACCTGTGATCTCCCCACCCAGAACTCATCCCCATGTCTATAATCACCTCTGTTTTTTTTTCAGTATCTATACACGTATATGTGACTTTTCACTGTTATTAATACTAGCTGTCACATTGCCATTGGTCCAGAAAAGATCAAGCCCTTTCTCCAAGGCGCCTGGTCCCAGCACATGCTGGAAAGAAGATTGACCCAGTGAGTTTTGCAACAAACTTTGGCTCGTCAGTGGTCGGGGTGCTCACTGAATTCTATATATTCTGTCAACTGGGTAAGAGGAGAAGCTGACTCTTTATGGTGCTTCTGTCCTAGAAGTAGTTTTTGTTCCTGGGTTGGATGTTCTTCGAGAATAAGAAAATTGTTGTTGATCTGCCTGGAAGCCACTTAAATGTGATTCTGAAGCTGTGTCACTCTCCGAGGAACCAGTTCTTGGTTTCAGAAAAGTGCAAAGCCGTACCATCCCCCGTGAAAAGTTTGTATGTAACACGTGAAAACGTTAAGGGAAAACTCCTTTTGATTTTTTTTTTAAATCCCATATAGTTAACATACAGTGTTAGCTTAGTTTTCAGGTGTACAATATAGTGATTCAACACTTCCATACATGTGCTCATCATGACAAACTCTCTCTCTTCTTAATCCCCATCACCTATTAACTCCTTTTGATTCTGAGCATTCGACTTCTCCAGCCAGTTATCTCTGCACAGTAAAAACTCAGGGAGTCCAGTTAACCCATCAGGTTTACCTTTCTGGCCCCTGTTGTATAATCTACCATTGTTACGAACATGAATCACATAAAGTGAATGCCTCCTAAATCTGGAATTCTTTAGGCTTCTGTCTTGCGAGCTCATTCCCAATAGAACTGACCGGCCAAACGTATTGCCCACATAATATGGAAACTTCTACGGCGATTGTGGTGCCAGCCACCCAAAATAAACTTGGATTTGTTTTCGTAGATCAGAAGCGTCCAAGTATTTAGAACCAAAAATGTAAAACAACTCACAACAGATTAGTGGGAGGATAATTAGAGACTAGACAGATTGTTAAAAAGAATGCTAGCAAGAGAAAAGCCAGGAGAGGCGATGGGAAATGAGGAGGGGTCTGTACCCTGGGAAAACCAGGAAAAGCAGGCATGCAGTTACACGTGGGTGCGAGAGAGCCACGCTGCTCTGTCCACTGAGGCAAAGCATTTCCCAGTTTGCTTCCCAGAAACCGGCATCCTGTTGGCTTCTTATTAAAATCATCATTCTCTGCTTCAGTTTTCTAAAGAACAGAGAGAACACCCTTTCCTGACTAAAGAGTTATTCGTGTGGGAGCCTTAAGTTTTAGAACAGAGAAACATGAACTAAAAATGCCTAGGGATTAAAGTAAAATCTTCTTAGCATGCTTCTAACTGCATTTCCCCATATGGCAGGCTCTCTTTTTTAGACCGTATCCATATGTCTCAAATGTTCCTTCTCTCTATTACATTTTTGGATCTGTCCCCTGGGGGCAGGCACGGGATGCAGAGGGGGTATTTATTTACTCACAGATGCTACAGTGCTTGATGCTGAGCCCCTCAAATTGCTGCACCTTCTTGTGGTGCCTCCTGCTGAGACCCTGCCCGGGCGCGTGCCACTGGAGGGCAGGTGGGCCCCTGTGGGGCTCCTGATTGACCCACACTATGCTGGGATCTAATCGATGGGTTGCAGTCAGTTTCAGGCAGGCTGGGTGTTTCCTGCACATCAGCCTGCATTTACTCAAGTCTTGTCCTGAAGTCGGTCCCCAGGAACAGCTCTGGTCTTCGTGCTTCCCCCCCGCCCTGCTGTGAACTCAGAGTGTCTGCGAACATCCCTTGTTGTCCCAGTGGTGTCACACAGCCCGGGAAGCCGCCTGGAGGGTAGCTCTTCATACATTTTTTTTTTTTTTTTAACATTTATTTTTGAGAGACAGAGAAAGACAGAGCACAAGCAGGGGAGGGGCAGAGAAAGAAGGAGACATGACACAGAATCTGAAGCAGGCTCCGGGCTCTGAGCTGTCAGCACAGAACCCTACGTGGGGCTTGAACTCACAAACCATGAGATCATGACCTGAGCTAAAGTTAGATGCTTAACTGACTGAGCCACCCAGGTGCCCCTCTTCATACATTTTTAAGCCTGGGGCCAACGTGCTTCCTCAGAGCAGGCCATTCTGTGGCGGCCGTTTGCAGCGGATCTCACTGATTTTGTATTTTTGGTTTTTTCAAGGAGCGATGCAGTTGATTGTCTGACTTGGAAAATCGACGTGTGAGTGTTTATAAATAGAGCCTGAATTAGTAGTAAAACCATAGTTGTTCTCATGCTGCTAATTTAACTTGGCTAAATCCACAATGTTTAACCTAAGGTGCTAAGAAAAATGCTAAGGTGACCATTTGAATCCTTTCTTCTTCCATGGGTTTTTTTTTTTTTTCCTTCTAATGTGTAAAGTTAAGTTTAAAAAGTGGAGTTCATTTGAGAGTTTGGGCTGTCTGTAGAACCCTCAAGTACTGGAATGAGGTTTGAGATAACCTGGTCTGAGCTTTTTCTACAAAAATCAGGCAAGTTGAGCGACTTGTCTAAGGTTGCAGGACTCGTTTGCGGCAAAGCCAGGCCTCTCCAAGCTCAGGCGGGCGCTGTCCACGGAAGCCAGAGATGAGCAAGGACCTGGAGGCCAGGAGCCCAGGTGCATCAAAGACTGCCTTCCTGGAGCACAGGCAGGTATGACCTGTCATCTTAGTAACCAGTGTCTGCCCTGTCCAGAGCGGCATGTGAGCTGGTGAGCAATTCTGCTCATCCTTACTTGGAAGACGGGGCTCCTTTTTCACCCTATGTGAAGGCCCATTTTGCACTGATGGAGCATTTCCTCTGTGACTGATCCCTGGTGACTTAGCTGCTCCTGGAGAGCAGGAGTGAGGTGAGGCTTGCCCCCCATCCAGGCACACTTCAGGAAGAAAACAGACAAGTGCACACCTCTGTTGAGAAAGCACCACCTGTGCCCTTCTCTACTCACTCCTACCACTGTCCTCAACCAGGAAGGGAAGCAATTAGATGCTGTCATAATAGCAATAAACACAATGACAGGTTTTGCTTGGTCTCTTGCTATGTCTTAGACACCACGCTCAGTGTGCTCCTCAGCTCTTGGGCCCTCTGACAGCCCACGGGGGCCACCGATATCCTTCTATCACAGATGAAGAAACGGAGGGGTAGGGAGAGGCCGTAGAATCATCGAGGTCCAAAGCTAGTAGGTGTGGAAGCCTGGCTTGAAGTGTGGTCTGAAGTACGGTTCACTTGTCCTTGCCAGCTCCTTGCCGTCCGTGTTTTCCCCCGCCCACGTGCCGTACCCTTGCGCATTTGCATGTATTTATCATATTTCATTTAGCAGGTACGGTCCTAAAAAGTTGCACGCGTGCCGAGCTTCTGCCAGTGGGTTGACACTTTAAGTAACGTGGCAGCATGTCATAGCTGAGCCTTGCCACGTCTCGTACATCCCTTTGCATATTCAAAATTGCTTGTGCTAATGGATCGGGAATATGTGTTGAGAGGTACTAAATATGTATTTTTAATTAAAAATTATAATTACAATCTTTAAAGCTTCTTTTCATTGGCATGTGTGATAACCGTTTGACTTTCACATGTGATAGAAAATCCTATACTCTGAATGATTTTTTTGCAGGCATCCATATTCGATCATGTTATTTGCCTGCCTGCTCGTGCACGAAAAGGCTTTCTTATGCCCGGGGATGGCAGTTGCGGTTCAGGGCCCTGGACGCATGGACCCGTGTGATGGTAGGCCCTTTGCCCTGGCCCCTCTCTGGAGCTGGCTCCTGCGATGGCTGCCCCTCGGAAGAGGGACCATCAGGGCATAGGGATGGTGAACAGTAACTCTGTCCCTCCCTCAGCTGGCGACCCCTCCCCGGTCAGTGCGGGTTTGCCTCAGGTATGGCAGTCCCCTTCCATCTACAGGTATCCTTCCTCCCTCTGAGGTGGGGAGGTTTGCTGATTGTAATCTCGGTCTGCTTCCAGATAGTCTGTGAACACTCCTGGCCGGGTGCCTGGGTGGCTCAGTCGGTTAAGTGTCTGACTCTTGATCTCAGTTCACGTCATGATCTCACCGTTTGTGAGTTCGAGCCCTGCATTGGGCTTGGGAGTCTGTCTCTCCTTCTCTCTGCCCTTCCCCTGCTTGTGCGTGCCCATGCTCGCTCGCTCTCTCTCTCTCTGTCTCTCTCCCCCAAAATAAACTTAAAAAAAAAAAAAAAAAAAGACTCCTGGCAATATAGGTGCATATCATTGGAGAGATCAGTTGGGAAGGACTGATCAGTACATATGGATTAGTGGCAGTGAGATAGGAAGTGAAGTTTGCCTGAGCAAACACTTTACTGAATGTCAGGCTCTGAGGCCACAGAATGACTAAACACAGTCTTTCTCAGGGAGATAAATGAAGCAGTAAGGCGGGCGCTGAAATCGAGGTGGGTGAGTACTACAAGGGTGTGTGTGGGATGACGGGACGTTATTTTAGTGTTTATGGATTTTAGTGCTGAGTGGGTCTTTGGGATCAGCTCTCCCTCTGCTGTGGGGGGAAGACCCACAGGGAGTTAGTTACTCACCGCCCCTGAGTCCTGCCCACGAGCCCATGGTGTTTCCCATGGGTCATATTGCCTACGATCTGGTCATGGAGATACAGGTTGACTAAGCCTTTGGAAAAAAAACCTTGGTTGTCATTTTTAAAAGCTAGATTCAGACTACTAGAGGAAGAAAGTATCCGAGCCAACTTTATACTCCAGCCTCCTTTGTTTCTAGCACAGCCTGGCTGTCAAAAGGATATATTCTCCCGGCTTGTTGTCAAACCTTACAGAGCGAGGATGGAAATGTGGCACCCAACAGCAATGGCAGTAAGGCCAGGATTTTTTGCAAATGAAGTTGTTGCCCAAAGAGACACAAAAGCTGCCAAGGATGCATTTAGTCCTTTGTCTCGGAAGCGGTTGGGAATGCAGTATTTCCCCTTCATTCAGCGTATCCAGTTTCTAATGGCGAGTCACGATGCCGGGTAGAATTTTTTTCTCCCAGTGGCACACTCAGAAGAGAATTAGGGTGGTGGGTTGTTCGCTTTGCTGAACACAGTTCTTCTGGGCCTCAACTGTACATGTCTCTGCTCCAGTGTGGCCTAGCCCCTGATCTCGTCCCACATCCCGCTCTCCCACTTCTTCTCCATAGCGTGGCCCCCAAGGCCTCCTTCACGTTCTCCTCACAGCCCTGTGAAGCCTGTCTCCTCTGCCCCACGCACTTCCTGTCCTCCTCTGAGCTCAACCATGGTCAGCAGCTTGAGCCTCTGTGGGACAAAGGGAACAGATGCTGAGTGAAACAACTGAGTGAGGGCATTTATGCTAGAGTCTATTTTGACTTAGATAATGGCCTTGTCTGAAATCAGTTGCACTGAAGAGGCTGCTCCCCTCTCTTGAGCTGTCCTTGGGGCTTCTCTGACAACCCATGCCTGAATTCATTTGGGCCCATCCTAAGTCAAATATGCTATCCCCCATTAGAATGCGGTTCGATCGTGCCGGTCCGTTAAGCCTGATGTCTGTGGCCACACAGTGTCTCACATGTCTCATGATGGCTGTTGCAGTAAGCGTTTTAAACCCAAGATTCTCTGGGCTTAGAAAGCAGGGGTGCCAGCCTGGCAGTTAACTGTGACGTCACGGTAATGTCAGTCCCTATCCTCACCATCCCACCCTCACCCCCATACTCAAACCTGGGTGCTCCCAAACTATGACTATATTCTTTTTGACTTAGTCACCCAAGTATGCCACCTTGCTAAGTGGGAATCAACACTTTGGCATATTGAAGGAAGTGGGATGGGTGACAAGGAGTGAGAGTGGGGGATGGGTAGTTATATTTTTTCAGCACTCTTTAATTGAAGAGACAGAAAATCAACTCAAAAGTAGACAAGGTTAAAAAAAAAAAAAAAAGGAAAATTTCAAAAGGGAATCCATTGGTTCACATCATTAGGAAGTATGGTTGGATCCAGGGCCTCAACTCATATCATTCAAGTTCTGTCTCTCTTTCTGGGGCTCATCCCTGCTCAGCGCTCCATTCTTTGAAGACTGTGACAAATGTAGGCAACTCCAGGTGAGGGGAGCCGGGTCTGAGCTGCATCAGGTCTGAGTCATGGGTCCCCCCAACCATGGCCTGATGGGGTAGGGGTGGCCCTGCTGAAGCCACACGAAGAGGAGTTTTGTTGAATAAGAGGAAGGATAAAGGATACTGAACAGTTTAAAACAACAGAGGACCACCTTATTGCCTTTCACCTGGTCACCCTTCAAAACATTGGAAATTTAGTAAATTTGAGGGTTTTTTTCCCCTTTATATATCAAATATTTTGATCATAAATTTTGGCACTGGATATTTTCTGAATAGTGGAAGCTAATCTTCCAGCATAGGTACCAAAAAACTAGACACAAGGTAATTACACATATAATAACGCAAAAAGCTATTAGAAGCCAAATATTAAACCTATCCTAACTTTATATGAGAAGTTACTTTAGACATTTTATACCTTAATCAAACCTTGTCAGATCTCCTTAGCATTTAATAATAAAAGTTGTCAGTTTTAGTTGATTCTAATAATAGGCCCTAACCCTAATGGGGGAAATCCCCACAAATTAATGATCTCCAGTCTTATTATAAATGGCGTTTTAGGACCATTTATTTAGGACCAAGGAAGCTTTCTAGTTAAATCTGGTTTATGTTACAGTTCTAATTAGTAACAAAAATAAAATCTTTGCCATACATCTCCTAAAACTTGGGTGCACAGTGCCTAAATAGATCAGCTTGAATATATTTCTGAACTATCAAATTTGTTTGACATTTTATCTTAAATCCCCAGAACTCCAGCTGGCAGGTGACAGTTAGAGCATATTTTGAAGTCGTCTGTTATAACATCCCTTTATCTCAAAAGGAGTATTTAAAAGATTTTGACTTTAAAATCACCAACATTAATAATGTATGACATATTCCAGCTTTTATTAGAACTCTGTCCTTAATGTAAGTAATTTTATTCAAGAAACTTAAAATGTGCTTATTATTGTCAATGAAAATGTAACTCAGAATCAGAGATCCGGAGCTTGGGGCGAGAAAATCCTCATAAAAGCTGAAAAGTATAGTTTACTTTGCGATCCAACTCCCGTTTGCCACTTAAAATAGTATTTTATTACTCTTACGAGATGCAGATAAAGCCCATTGAACAAATTGTGGCTGGTCTGTAACGCAACAGTTATAGAGGCGGCTCGGTCAAGGAGCTTGTTCATATCTTCGGCTGCAGACCCATCCATCCCAGGCAGCCCTGCGCTCAGGGGTCCGCGCCCTTGCTGTCCAGCCTGACCGCTAACTGGCCCGGAGTCCTGGGTGAGCGTTCACTCTCACCAAGACTTTCGCCCGTCCTGGTATGTGGAGTGCACTGTCTGGCACCCTCCTGCCCGGGGCCACTGGTGGAGCGAGGAGAGCATTGGAGCTGCCGGAGGGCCAGGGAGTGAGTTAGGGGACCAGGGGCGCTGTGGACTCCAGTTGTTCTGAGAGCCTGATCTTTAACGTAGAAGTTAAAATCCTGGTCACTCCTGAGCACATGCCACGTGAGCGTCTTTTTCTTTTTGTCTTTTTGTCTTTTTTTTTTTTTTTTTACAACGATTTCCATTCGTTCTTTGTTCTTTCTTAGCGCAAAGGTGTTGCAGTTTATACATTATTGAACAAGCTGTAGAGAAAGTCATTACCTTGTGAAAAAAAATGTTGCTTAACGTCGCCCGGTACGGCATGCCAGCAATTGCAGAGATTTTCTGACGGTCCCATTCTAGATACTCCCATCCGTAATACGATTCACGCAGAGCACAGTGCGGCAAAACCTCCAACCAAAACGCTCAAGCATCAAATAAATTCCGTGCAGTTGGATTTTATGATTAACTGGAGAACTGGAGGAAAAGCATATCATTAGAGGTCCTGCCAAATCTTGCTGAAACAAACCAGTGCTCCTCCATGCCTCAGAAGCCCAGCGTGGCGGGGTGTGGCCGGGCTGGGAGCAGGGCTCCTCGATCCCCAGGCCACCCCAGGAATTCATGAGAGGCCAAGGGGAGCATGCCTCATGGGAAAGTGTGGTCTTCCAAAATATGGTACAGAGACAGTGTGAGGAGAAGTCTGATTAACATTTGGTTAGTTACTGTTTACTTACAGTAGGTAAGGATTGCCAGAGACTGCCAGTCCTGTTGGGAAAATCAATAAAATTGTAAGAGAGGAAAAAAGATCACGTTATCTTTGTTGGAAAATCAAAACCACACATTGGAGTTCCAGGTGTTTTTGCTACAACAGAGAGAAGTAGGTGGTATGACTATAATGAAAGAAGAAATGAAGCAGAAGAGGGGCCAGGGGGTGGCTCAGTCGGTTAAGCATCCGACTTCGACTCAGGTCGTGATCTCGCGGTTTGTGAGTTCGAGCCCCGTGTCGTGCTCTGTGCTGACAGCGCAAAGCCTGGAGCCTGCTTCGTATTCTGTGTCTCCTCCTCTCTTTGCCCCTCCCATGCTCATGCTCTGTCTTTCTCTGTCTCTCAATAATAAATAAACGTTAAAAAAAATTTAAAAAAAAAAAGAAATGAAGCAGAAGATATGTGGAAAAAATAGCCACAAGAAGAGTAGTGGAGTTGAGGAATGCCCACCCTGTTTCCTTCCCTAAAAGGTAGCAGACTTGCCTTTGAATTAGAAACATCGCATGGAGCCTGGACACCATGGGGTGGCTCAGGGCTTGGGGCTGGCAGGCATGGCAGCAGAGCCATCTTTGTGAGACGTCCATGAACCACTGTGCCTGTTCTGCATTCAGAAATTTCCCTTTGCGCCTTTGAGATCACACGGCAGTGGTCACATGGCCTCATGGCTACTCATGATACATTTCTTATCCCAAATCTTCATTCCCTAAACCTCAGCCCCACTTCAGCCTGGAGACGCGGGCCATTTCCATTCCCTAGAATCAGAGGAAAGGTCCATCACTTCTTTGGAGGGTTGGTACTGAAAGCGAGGATGGATTTTTGACGACCCCCCCCCCATAGTCCTGCTGCATTTCCCATAGAAATCACGTGAAGATCATGATGCATTTGCCACAGGAATCCTGCTACGCATCAGCCTCTTAACAGAAGTGTGCCTCTTGACTATTATGGATTAAACAGGCTTTTACTGGTGCGCGAGTCAGTGCCACTCCACTGGCTGTATGTGTTGGGTCAGTTCCCCGATCCCTTTCCGCCTCAGTTTCCCCACCTGCAGAAACGGGGGGATGCTCACCTTGTCACAGGACTGTTGTGAGCGTTCCAATAAGGTAGATGTCAGTAGGGTCAGGTTCCTCCCTATTCCCAGACACCTGTCTCTTGAATTTCACTGCATCAGCAGCTACCTATGACATTGCTCCTGTGGAATAATGTTTCCCGGGTGCCAAAAGCTTGACAGGCAAGCTTTCTATTTTGGTGGCCATCTGGCACTGGTAAGGTTGTTGCCAAAAGTGTTCAAAGAGGACTTTGGCCCTCTCCTGGTAAAACACCTTTCTGGGGAAAAAAGAAATTCAAAGCCCCAACTCAGTGAGAGTACCAATTGTTATTCATAGAGCACTTCTTGTGCTTTATATTACAGTCCGAATTCCGGTACCTGTTAGGGGCTAAATTATGTCCTTCAATTCATATGTTGAAGTCTTAACCCCCAGTAAATCCATGTGTGACTGGATTTGGTACAGGGTCTTTTGAGAGGCAGTTGAATTAAAATGAGGTCTTTAGGGTGGGCCCTAATCCAGTGTGACTGGTGTCCTTGTAAGAAGAGGGAATTAGGACACCGGCATACGACAAAGGGAAGCCCACAGTAAGAAGGCAGCCATCTGCAAGGTAAGGAGGGAGGGAGGCCTCAGAAGGAACCAACCCTGCGGACACCTTGATCTTTTCACTTCTAGCCCCACAACTATGAGAATATGAATTTCTGTTGTTTAAGCACTGCCCCCCCCCCCAAGTCTGTGGTACTTTGTTATGGCAGCCGGAGTACAAGGATACAGTGCCATTGTTGTCCACGTTATATGGGTAAGAGAAGAAAGACACAGATTAAGTAACTTGCCCAAGAGCTCTGGCTAGTAAGTGGCATAGTCAGGATTTTCCTCTGGGCTGTGCTGTCAGTCACTGTGCTGCCGTCCATCCCCCACCCACCCCACCCCCCTTTCCAGAGTTGCCTCAAAGACTATTTGGGTCACAGTAGAGCAAAGCAGATTAGTTTTCCATGGTGTGGTTGCTATGTGGGATATTCCGGTCTTGATAGAAAAACGTAAGCTCCATACGGGCAGGAAGCATGCCTGTCTTGTTTTTCTTGGTCTCCCCAAAGTCTGGGAAGGTGCCTGGTAAAAACTTGATGGCTAAAGTGATTATTTTGTGCTTGAAAAGAGTCCGCAAAGTGCTGTATTCGTAAGTCGGTTGTAAAGTGTCTCCGACAGTGTATTACGAGGTCTAAAGTCTTACGTTGTCTTTTCTGCTGACTTTGACACCTTTCTGTGCCAATGAATGTTCTAAACCCTGCTCTTCTGTACGTATTTTCTTAAGTAGTTGTCATTACTCACAAACTTGAAAAGGTGTCTTAGAAAGTTACTTGTAAATGTTATTTCTTGAAGTGTTCATTACCAATAAAAACTGTCCTCTGCCTGGTCATGGCTGCCTCAGCATGCTGACTCCTTGATGAGGCGATGAGGCTTAGAATACCCTGGTGCCCGGGCCTTCGAGACAGAAGTGTACTTCCGTGAACTGTCTGCTTTCTGGATTCTGAAGCTAGTGAATCACCCCAGTGCACTCTCACGCGTAGCTAACCTAACCTAGGTTTGAAATCATACGGAAGGACTCATTTGATTATTTAGAGGTTCATGTGTTCATGTAAAGCAAGTTAACTTGTAAGTAGAAATCTAAAATTTTAACTTAGTCTGATATCCTGGTTTACTCTCGTGTCTCCTACACACTGAAAATGCTGTGGTATAAAAAACAAACAACAACAACAACAAACCGCCAAAGCCATTTGTTTCAACAATCTGCGTGTTCACTTGAAATGCCTGTAAGTGACCGCTTCACATCGCTGTGCTGTCACCCCACCTGTGATGTCCGAGTGCCTTTCCGCTCAGGGCCCAGCTGGTGGTGCGGAGCCCGGCACGTGTCCCAGGGCAGTGGAGTCTTAGCCCAGGGGTGGGTCAGCCATAGAAAGCAGTGCACAACTCTCCACAGCAGAGGAGGATCACAAGCCAGTGTTGTGTTCCTCTTGAACTTCTGTCCACTCAGCAGGGGAATAGAAGCAAAGGATCATTCTGTCTTTACTCCAGTTGAAGGCATAAAATGAGAGAGAGGTACAAGTTACCCATAAAAGTGCTTTGGTGTCATTTTGAGGGGAAAAAAAATCTGCAAGTGGCCACAGCTTCCGTACCATGAAAATCTCCACACTAAGTTAGGGGCTTGTGCAGGGCTGGTGGGCAGGCAGCCATCCATTAGGAAAAGCTGGGGGACATGGCCCTGACCAACCAGTCTAGTGGCACACAGTGGCTCTGGGCGCTGATGTGCCCTCCTCCCCTAGGCTCACTTCTCAAGAAGGCTCCAGAGCTTTGTGCATGTTAACCAGGCTGAAACATTGTTCCCTTAGGGCTTTTCACACAGTTTTCCCCTTGCACAGGAAGAAAGAAGGTTCACATTACAACTCAGCACTTAACTCCCTTATGTAACTGAAACAATGATACTGTGCTTGAGGCAGATTTTTCTTTCTTCTTCCCTTAAAGAAACCAAACAACTCAACACACACACACACACAAGCTGGTCACAACCCATTAAATGATTGTTTTGATCCACTAGTGGGTTTTGAATCAACCTGAAAAATTCTGCCTTACACTTAACAGGTCAACTGATGGGTTTCTAATTGGCTCATCACAACATGTGGGAAATGAGTCTCTCGTTTGGAAAGGACAGAATTGCAGGAAGAGAAGAACGAAAGGAGGGCATTGGTTTCTGCCATCAGGGTGCTGCCAGGCAGTTCTGTGGCTGGTTGAGGGGGTGGGGGGAGGGCAGGTCCTGAGTGTCCCGTGAGTGGAAGAGGCCGTAGGCTGGCCACAGGGGGAGCCAGGTGGGAGCCAGGCAGGTAGCTCTGCTTCTTGCCTAGTTCATTAGTCCAACTTCCCGTCCACTACAAGGCCAAAGACATCTTGTCTATGCCTTATTTTTCTCTCTGAGGAGCATAGGAATTATCTAAAAATATCACCTTTCGGAAGGAAACTAGCTTTCTGCTGTTTTGATCTCTTTTGCGCCGCTAGTACTCTTAGAAGTGAATGAGAGAGCAGGTGTAGGAATTCCCAGTTTTTACAAAGGCGCCCAAGGCCAACTGCCCAAGGCCACTGTCCTGCACCTTTTCCAGTGGTGGCTGTAGGGTGTGCTTGCAGTGGCTTTGTCCCCATGTGTTGTAGGGACGGGGAAGGCGTGTCCGAGCACCAGTGATGCCCTGAGCGTGCTGGCTGGCACCGTGCTCCGTGCCCACTGAGCCCTTGCTGTGTCTCCACAGGCCTCGGCAAGACCAAGAGGAAGACCAGCGCGCGAGACGCATCCCCGACCCCCAGCACAGACGCCGAGTACCCAGCCAACGGGGGCGGCGCCGACCGCATCTACGACCTCAACATCCCCGCCTTCGTCAAGTTCGCCTACGTGGCCGAGAGGGAGGACGAGCTGTCCCTGGTAAAGGGGTCGCGCGTCACTGTCATGGAGAAGTGCAGCGACGGTTGGTGGCGTGGCAGCTACAACGGGCAGATCGGCTGGTTTCCCTCCAACTACGTCCTGGAGGAGGTGGACGAAGCGGCCGCAGAGTCCCCCAGTTTCCTGAGCCTGCGGAAGGGTGCCTCCATGAGCAATGGCCAGGGCGCCCGGGTCCTGCACGTGGTGCAGACGCTGTACCCCTTCAGCTCGGTCACCGAGGAGGAGCTCAACTTCGAGAAGGGGGAGACCATGGAGGTGATCGAGAAGCCCGAGAACGACCCCGAGTGGTGGAAGTGCAAAAACGCCCGGGGGCAGGTCGGCCTGGTCCCCAAAAACTACGTGGTGGTCCTAAGCGACGGGCCCGCCCTGCACCCCTCGCACGCGCCGCAGATAAGCTACGCGGGCCCTGCGTGCAGCGGGCGCTTCGCGGGCCGAGAGTGGTACTACGGGAACGTGACGCGGCACCAGGCCGAGTGTGCCCTCAACGAGCGGGGCGTCGAGGGTGACTTCCTCATTAGGGACAGCGAGTCTTCGGTAAGTGCCCCGGGGTGGCCGAGGTCTGCCCCGCGCAGGGAGGCGCCGGGACAAAACTGCGCGCCTGCGCGGCTGCGTATGTATATTGCGTAACGCGGCTGGTCTGCTCGATTCCCTTTCCACACTGCGTGAGCTCGCTGAAAATAGCGAAAGAATGTTTGGGGCTCTTGTTAACGTAGAGCCCCACATATTTGAGGCTCCGGTCAAGCTAGCCGAATGCGCTGTGCCTGTACACCTGCGTAAGGTTGCTGCTCTGTAATTGACTTAAATCTGTTGAGGGTGTAAGTAACTCAGCTGGGGGCTGTTGCCGTCATTCTCCTGCAGGTGCAGTTTCACGGATGGGATGGTAAGTAAAATGGTTTTCAGCTCACGAAGGTGGCTCTACTGAGATCACCCCTTTTCTGTTCTGCAGACTCAGACATCATTTTCTTTCCAGGTTTCCCATTGTGTTAATGACATCCTGCCCCCCTCCCAGGCCCTGGTGGTTGACTTGGTTTTCTTTCTGGGTCCTGGGCATGTCGGTTCTCAGCAGGAGGGGCCCCTGATTTCTGACACAGCCTTTGTTGGTTGGTTGGTTTTTCTTTTTAAACCATACAGTCCTACGGTCATCTCTGCTGCAGGCGGCACCATGGAGTTCATCTCTGAAAAGCTTTTAAAGCACTTATGAACAGAATTGAAAAGCAAAAGACAGTGCTTGAGAGAGAGGAGTTTGTGTTTGTGCACTGAATCAGACGTATGGGGCCACTTGACTTGTAGCAGATCCCTTTCCAGCAGCAGACAGATTTGGGGTTTGTGTTTCAGGTATGTGGCTGAGCCTGTCTGGAAGAACTGGGCCAGTGTCACGTAGGATAACCTTTTCATGTGTACATTGTGGAAATACTCAACCGGTGTTGTAGATCTATTTGAAGATATGCCTTGATAAGATATGATAAGACGCCCCCAAAACAAGACTTCTTCTGTAGGTAGAATCCATTGTGGTTACATTGTATCGGTCCTGGCAGGTTTCAGTTTAATTTTTTAAATGCAAACTATAAGACTAGTAAGTATGTCATCTGTGTGTAATTTTGTGTCCTCTGGGAAGGTTGGTAGCACAATGAGTAAGTGCATACTCAAGACTCTTGTAGAGTGATCTTGGAGGAAATCAAGGCCACAGAAGTGTTTTTCCTCTTTTGAGAGACAGACAGCTGTGATCTGTTTTTCGAGGCAGGAGGAACACCATGGTGGTAGAAACCAGACCCCTTATGGGGTCAGCAGGTCGCAAAGTTGGCAGTCGCCTTTGATGTGCTGCGGCAGGCACACCGGGCCTGGATATTAACTACATCTGAAAACTGAACTCTGAGATTTTCTTATCCACCCACCTGAGTTTATCATTTCTGGCAAGACATCAGATTGAATTGTTCTCACAAGATGTAAACTCTGTGCATAGCTTCCTTTTAGATCATGCTTGAGGCTTAGGAGAGCTAAGTATGCCACACTTTTAACTCTTTTGAGCAAAACTTAGAGGAAGCACTGGAAAACCAATTATGGAATAAGGTGATTGGTCCAGAGTACTTAAAGGATGAGTATAATCCAGAGTCAGAAAATATAATCTTGATTTAGAAATTTTGAGTTTAAGGGGCACCTGGCTGGCTCAGTCAGCGGAGCACATGACCCTTGATCTTGGGGTTGTGAATTCGAGCCCTGCGTTGGGCGTAGAGATTACTTAAAAAAAATAAAAAAATAAAAAAAAAATTTTGAGTTTGAAGATACTTCCTAGAACACAGAGGGGCCAGAGCAACCCCCAATGTGGAGATGTTAGCCCTCTTCATTGTTCTTCCTGTCCTAGGGCTTGGGGCCAGGGTAGATGAGAAGAGTGCCCTCCAGGTTGCTGGCCTTGGGATGGACCCACTACTTTTCTGTAAGAAAAACACACTCAGGTGGTGTCACTATCTGAACTCGGAGACCAACTCCTTTTCAGTAGGGAGGGAGGGATACAGGCATACCTCATTTCCTTGTGCTTCTCTTTGTCATGTTTCACAGATAAATTTGTTTTTCATAAATTGAAGGTTTATGGCAACCCTGTGACAGGCAAGTTTAATTGGCACCATTTTCTACCAGCATTTGCTCACTTTGTGGATCTGTTATGGTAATCTGCACTCAGTGATTATGATTCCTCAAAAGCTCAGGTGATGGTTAGCAATTTTTAGCAATAAAGTATTTTTTAATTAAGGCATGCACGTTAGTTTTTTTAACGTAATGCTACTGCACGCTTAATGGACTAGAGTGTAGTGTGAACATAACATTTCTATGCACCTGAAAGCCAGAGAATTCATTCGATTTGCTTTATTGTGATACTCACTTTACTGAGGCGGTCTGGAACCGAACCCGAACCTGCAGTATCTCTGAGGTGTGCCTGTATTTATGTTATTTGGGTTCCATCTCAGCACTTGAATAAGCTCCAGTGTCTTGTTTGTCTCAGATTATTAGAGAATATGCTGACTTTCTAAATAACGGAAACATTGTTTACGTTGTATTTTAACCATTTTTATGGGAGCCTTTTTAGGTTTTCTGCATTCTATCTTAACTTAGAAAACCGAACTATGACATAGTAATGGCATGACGTCAGGGGGATGGAGAGGGAAAGGGACCTGCGTCAGCCCTGCACCCTCACTAGCACTGGCTCCAGCTCGAGAGTGCCATGTGACCTGACGGTGTCCAGGGACGCCTGTCCCAGTGGCTTGTGCCATGACACGTGGCATTTTCTGATGTTGGGATGCCTGCTTTGTGCCAAAGGGAGGCTGCAAGGGGCTCCAAGGGACGTTGCTGCATTTCTCCTAACAGCAGACCTAGGTCTGCTTTTCTCACTCATATCCAGGTCACCAGAGGCTGTTGAGGAACTTTCTGGATGGACAGATGGACAGATCCATTCCTTGTTAATCTTCTGCTGTCCGTTGACTACCTCTGCCTCTTGCCAGGGTTTCTCACGTCCTTTCCTCTCCTTCTTTGTGTCTTTTTTTCATATTAATTTTGGCATTTCTAAGACGACAGCCTGGCTTTGAAAGCAACCACCAGACCAGTGTGAGCCCTTAATCTAGCAGCCATAACCTGACATCACATCGTATCATGCCAGAGTCAGAAAGGTTTCTGATGCGTTGGGCATACCTGCTGGACTTGGAGACGTCTTCTTTTCATTTCCTTTTCTCTCTGGCAGTTTTTGGGCTGGGGACTTTCCTCTGACTGAGGTTACCACAGGACATCTGACTTCTAAATAAGCACAATAGCATTTTTTAGAGTGCATCTTCAAGGTATGTATCATGTTTTAAGATTTCCTGAGTGATTCCAATATAAATAAGCTAGGCTCTTGCTTGACGGTATCTTGCATTTAAAAATATTCAATGTTTCTCTATTTTGAAAAATACAAAATATACCCAAGTGTGAGCCCTAGGACACGTGTGCTTTTGGGGAAGGAGAAGTACATATTTTGGAAAAACAAACACAAACATGGCCACATCCTGTGATATCCAGGGTCCGTGAAGTCCTGGGTGTTTTCTGTCAGCCATGTTTTATCGAGGAAGGAATGAACAAACCAAATTATCCTGTTCGGGCTCTCTTTCCTGTCCTGAATCTTAATACTCATTCTTTGTGTTCTCTACCATCTTTTCTCCCTTACTCCCCACTTTCCTTTCTCATCTGTAACTGTCATTTATCCCCAGCAGCTCAAGGTGAAACAGCCTCGTTTCTTAGTCTCTATATTCCATTATCCTTCCTGCACCTGCTAATCCCTAGCTCATTAACTCTAGAAAATTCAAAGTTCCTACCTGCTCATCATACATCCTTCTGTATTTGTCCATCCTTCTTCTGTGGATGCGGTTGGAAAGTGGTACTTACAGTTAAGAATAACCAGCGGTTAGGCTTCTGGATGAACTGTTAGTTGTCAATAGGTTAGTTTTCCATTTGCTCTCATTCAGAAGGAGACAGCTTATAGCGAGGATGCCGTCACCCAAGGTGCCTAGCTGGATGGTGTCAGCCTGTAGTTTACAGAGCCGTTTTCCTCTGTAAGACTTTAAAAATCCCAGAGAGATCACCTTTCTTCCTCACATGTATTATGTTCCACAGTAGGATTTGGGGACTGATTTTTGGTCATACAGTACATTTGCTTCTGATAGAGAAAAGCTACCTTGCTGAAGATAACTGAACGTACATATTGTCCACATGGATAGTCATGTGTTTCAGTCCTTGCTGTTTTTTAAAAATCCATTAAGAGTGGGATGCCTGGGTGGCTCAGTCAGTTGAGCATCTGACTCTTGATTTCTGCTCAGTTCCAGATCTCCTGGTTCATGAGATACATCCCTGCATTGGACTCTGCTAAGCATGGAGCCTGCTTAAGATCCTCTCTTTCTTTCACTCTCTTTCTGCCCCTTGTTTGTGCTTGCTCTCTGTCTCCCACCAAAAGCAAACAAACAAAAAAACACCGTAATTTTTTTTTTTTTTTTTTTTTTTTTTTTTTTTACCAGAACTCTGTTTGGGGATGATATCATCACTTTGTCTCTCTAGATCGGTGATATTCAAACTGTACCATGTGCTAGCATCTCCTTGAGGGCCTGGTAAAATAGACTGCTGGGTCCCACCCATAAAGTTCCCGACCTGGGAGGTCTGGAGCCCGAGAATTTGCATTATTAGCACATTCCTTGGTGATGTTGATGCTGCTGGTCCAGAGACCACACTTTGAAAACTGGTAGGCAATTTTAATGGTTTTATACGTATTTACAGCAATTGCTTAAACTCCATTTCTGCTTAATAGTACATTTCCAAGAATTATAAACATGCTTAAAGATGAACATTTTCACTCTTGTCGGAAAGATTCTTTTAGGTAGAACTGTTGACTCCTGTTGAGTGGAATTCACCTCCTCAAGTGCTTTTCTGTTTATTTATTTTTTTTTCGCTGTTGAGAACTTGGTGACAAAGTGGCTGCATTTGCTCTGTGTTCCTGACGGAGAATGGGAAAGAGTTCAGTCCTCAGAGTAGAGTGAAGGCGCTTTCGTAGCAGTTCGGGGGATGGGGAGCTATGGAGTCAGTTCCTTCCAGCAGTGACTTACTTGCTCATGAGCTTTCTAAATCCACGGTCTGGCACCCTGATTCCTAGATGGTTTCTCATAAATGGGTTGATGTTAAGAAAGAGTATAGGTTTTACTGTGATCCATGCATACCTACATCTTTCCAATTGCAAAACTTACAAGCTGCTTTTTGATTGTCAGGCTTTTTGCCCCGTACCTAATGGACACTTTAAGCCTAGATTTTTAGAATATTTCTCACTTTAACTATATCTGATTCTTCAACCCGGAAGGACCTGAACCATCATTTGGTATGGGCACTTCTCTCAGAGTTCGCTGCTCCTCACCTGTTTCATTCATCCGACTCTTAGATGGCTCAGAGCCTTGGCAGTCCTGGATAGCACTTCAATATTTACCTTAAAACAAACAAATCCACGCTATTAACTGGCATATGTGAAAAAAGACAAGAGTCTTATTTGAAGCTATTTCTTAAAAGGTAATCAATCACAAATCTGCTCAAGGTGTCACTTGTAATTTTTTGCAGAACCAGACAAGGCTTCTCTGCTGTGCCCTTGGCCTTGGTTAAAGGCGTGGCATCCCATTCTCTCTCCCTGGAAGGGGGGGGGGGGGTGAGCTGGTCGAGTTAAGTGAGCACTCTGCCGGGGAGCTCCCGTGTCATCGCAGAGTGCCGATAAAATTGCATGTAACCAACGGACAAAATTACTAGCCTTTCAGTAATATAGAAGGCACCTGAGAATCTTAGAATTTCAGCCCCAAAGCCATTATTTATGATGAAGGGCTTTAAATGGAGTTTCATTTCTGCTGTGTTACAAAAGAAAGTAAACGTTACTCAATCCATTGATTTGTTTTTGGAGGGATATAAATGTCAAAAGCAGAACAGAGAGTAGTCTGTGGCCCAGACTCACCTGACTTGTGACATGTAAATGAAGCAGGTGCAGGTCAGCTGAGCAGGCCCCCTCAGGTCATTGGGAAGCTGCAGGTGGCCACTTTTCTCTTTGTGTTGCTGATAATTGCTGAGTGGCTTCTCTCTTGTCTGTACCTTCCTCTCTGTGTCCTAATGCGTCATCACTCTTTTCCTCCTTACACCTGAGTTCCTGGGTTCTTGGACTGGGCTGTCTCTTCCTCCAGACCTTCATACAGATCTAGAAAACTCTAGAACACAGCTCCCTTCCCCTGCACCCCCATCAATGTAATGTCCACACGTCTTTCAAGTCTCATTCTGGCCACCTTTGCTCTTGGGAAGCCTCTCCTGACCTGCAGGCCTGGGCCACATGCTCCCACATGTTCCCTGGGACACAGGGCAGTCTTAATGCTAGGGTGTCCTTGCCCCCGGACATGACAATGTTGCCCCCTTCAAAGGCCAAGTCAGCACAGAGAATGCATGTTGTGTCATGTTGTTGGCCATTGAATCCTACTACCTTGGTGGGACTCCCAAGAAACATTCTTTGCATTAACTGATGAATTAATTATCCAGAATGTGCATAATAAATTCAATATGGGAATCAGCAGCCAACCAGTACAGAGTGCTAAGGATTCCTGAGTTGTGTCTCTGTGCCTGTGTTCTCCTGGGGTTGTGCTAAATGCACTGTTGAGCTTGAATCAGAACCGTGGCCTCTGGCTTACTTTTTGCTGCCACGAGAGGGGTCCAGACACCATTTCTTCAGGCCTGCAAACATAGTAGGGAGGGAAATGGTCATCCAGTAACCACTGGCAACTGAAGAACAAGCCTTTCAAAGTAACACAAAAAATATGTCAAAGTAAATAATTTATCCATGAAGGTGTTCAGAAATATTTTCATAAAAATCTCTTAGATCATGAACTACCATTTATCTAAATATTTATATTGCTCTCATAGAAAATCACCAGAACCTGTAAGAAATGTTTTTCCCCAGTGTTTTAAAATATTTAACGCTGTAATGGAAAATTTTGAAAACTGGGTCAAGGAAGTTTTTAGCATTTAATATATCAGAAAGGCTTATGTGGAAAATACATGCTATACCAGTGTAAGCCTCTGGGTCGGTTGTTTTTTGGTTTTTTTGTGTTTTTTTTCTGTTGTTGTTAAACGATTTCTTTTTAGCTGTGGCTACAGAAATAGCTAAATAAAGTTGTCTTTTAGACTGAGATTGCCACTTGGTTTCTACAAGAAGTTAGGCTCACCTCTCAGTAATGTCACAATCACTCCACGAAATTAGCAATGAAAGAAGCACAGAAGTCGTTAGGATTTTTTTTTTTTTTTTTTTTTGAACTGGGCATTTTTGTTTTGTTTTTAACACACGTGCGCAGACGCATACTGAGGGGCCGGTGAGGCTGCAGGCCCCAGCAGGTGCACGCTGGCTGGTCCATGGGGCTGTTTCCTGCTGTGGATGTGGTTTCTCGGCTGGCGAAGGAAGATCGCACACTCCACTTTTCAAGATTGTGGAGTGAGAGATGCTGAGGAACCGAGACAGATGGAGAAATGTTTAAATCTGGCTTTGGTCGACACTTGGTAAACATAAACGTGATTTTCTCATATGTAGGTAGGTGCCTGGACAGCAGGCTCACAACTCTTCTCCCCTTAAACAGAGGGCCCCATGTACTGCCTGCCAGCGGTCTTTACCACGTGCCCTTTGAAAGCTGATCTTTTGCAACTTACGGAAGGAATTTCACGAGAGGTGTATACATTTTGGTCTTAAGCTGCGTGCATGGAAAGTGCTTGCCTGGCACAGACGGTTTCTCGGGTGTCTCACTAATACTGCCAGTATTCAGATATTCTAAAAGTGCCCATTGGGTGTCCCAGCCAGAGCCAATCAGGATCCTTGTAGCATTTTGGGGAGATCGAGAAAAAAGTGATTCATAGAAAAAAGTCGAGTTTAGGGATCATTGTTGCCTGACCCCAGGCCAAAGGAGAGCAAACATTTTTGGTTCGGGAGCTGTGTCTGAGCCACGTCTCCAACTGCCATGTGTCCCTACCCGCCTCCCCCCACCAGGAAAAACCTTTAACGAGGATCACCAGGTGTTGCAGATGATCTGAAGAAAATGTGGAGTTCTTTTGTACCACTGCTGTGCCCTCACTAGGAGGCGATGCTCTGGGCCCTTGTGACCTCCCCGCCCCACCCCCCACCCCCCATGTCCTCACCCATCCTGATGCCTCGGATTCCTCTATCACGTTCCTGCTGTCCCCACCAAAACTTCACAAACCTTTTTAGACTAGCATATAAACTTTATTTAAGAAATGTTTTTTATGTGACGAAATGTACATTACAGAAAATTCACCGTTTCAACCATTTTTAAGTGCAGTGGCATTTCGTACGTTCCCATTATTACACAACCATCACCATTCAAACTTTTTCAACCTCCCTGATTGGAACTGTGGACCCATTAAATACTGACTTTCCACTTCCCCCTTTCCCTAGCCCCTGGTGACTTTCTCCTTTCTGTCTACCTTCTGTCTCCATGAATCCGACTACTCTAGGTACCTCATGTGGATGGAATCAGACAGTGTCTGTCTGCCCTTTTGTGTCTGGCCTATTTCACATAGCATAATGTTCTCAGGGGTTCATCCATGTTGTTGCCTGTGACAGGATTTCCTTCCTTTTTTGAAGCTGAATGATATTCCATTTTATGCATCTACCCCATATTGTTTATCAATTCATCTGTAGATGGGTAATGGGTAGCTTCCACCTTTGGCTATTTTTAATGATGCTGCTGTGAACACGAGCGTGCAAATATCTTTTCGAGTCACTGCCTTCCATTTTTGTAGATGTGTACACCCAGTAGAGGGATGGCTCGATCAAATGGCAATTCAGTGGTTAATTTTTGGAAGAGCTGCTGTCTTCCACAGCGGCTGCACCTAGACATTCCCACCAGCGGTGCACAGAGTTTCTCCACATCCACACCAACAGTCGTTACTTTCTGTTTTTTGGAGGTTTTGTTTTTCACCATAACCACCCTAATGGGTGTGAAGTGAGTGACAGCTCACTGTGGTTTTGATTTGTATCAGCACGTAACCTGTTAATCTCAGCTGCACTGGTTGCTTGTGTGGGGATGTTTCTTGTGGCACTCTCGCTAAACAGCTCCTTACCGTGGCCTCTGGTGGCATGGCCAATGTGGGGTTGAGTAACAAAATAGAGCCACCCCCATAGAGCTTCTAACACAGAAAGCGGTTCTTAGGAATTGCTTGATTTTTATCAGTTAGGTCCGTGAGTGGAATTGTGTGCAAACTGGCCTGCTCACTCCCTTCTTCCTTAACTCTCTTCACCTTTTTGAAAGTTCCCACCAGATTATAGTCACTGGAAATCCTACAGAATCAAGCCTGAGTAGTTCCACAGACAAACAGGAAAAGGCACATGTAAAATTTTCCTCAGCCTCATAGCAGTAATTCTCAAAGTGTGGTCGCTCGCTGCATCAGTGTCACCAGAGAACTTGCTAGAAATGCAGAATATCAGGCCTCCCGCAGACCTGCTGAATCTGAGTATCTGGGATGGAGCCCCGCACCCTCCGTGTGAATGAGCTCTCCCAGTGATTCTGATGCTCAAGTTTGGGAACCACTGAATTATGGCCTAGGAAATTGGTTCCAGCCCTTTTGAGCAGCAGTGTGTTCTATGGCAAAATTCGGAACTGAATTTTTTTTTTTTTTTAATTTTTTTTTTTTCAACATTTTTAATTTATTTTTGGGACAGAGAGAGACAGAGCATGAATGGGGGAGGGGCAGAGAGAGAGGGAAACACAGAATCGGAAACAGGCTCCAGGCTCTGAGCCATCAGCCCAGAGCCTGACGCGGGGCTCGAACTCACGGACCGCAAGATCGTGACCTGGCTGAAGTCGGACGCTTAACCGACTGCGCCACCCAGGCGCCCCTGGAACTGAATTTTTGAATGCCATTTATTATTGATCATTTACACTGGGCATGACATGGCAGAAAGACAAAGAGTGAGCAGGACAGTATTCTAAAAGTCTAACCTCTGAGGTATTTACATTTAATTTTAGGAACTACGTTTTGGGAGGCAGCGAGGGATAGACACACACATACGGGTACTAACTTGAAAATGGGGCACCTGGGTAGCTCAGTCGGTTAAGCATCAGACTTCAGCTCAGGTCATGATTTCGCGGTTCGTGAGTTCAAGCCCTGCATCAGGCTCGTGCTGATGATAGCTCAGAGCCTAGAGCCTGCTTCGGATTCTGTGTCTCCCTCTCTCTCTGCCCCTCCCCTACTCATGCTCTGTCTCTCTCTCTCTCTCAAAAATAAATTAACATTAAAATTTCTTTTAAAACAATGGAGAGTAAACACTGTCATTTAAAGATTGGGTTCTGTGGTTGATGATTTATGTAGAAATGTTTATTTCAGGAGGTAATGAGAACGATAATGTTTGATCTTGTCACAGGTGGATTGGCTTTAGGCCTGTGGAGTAAATATTTCAGAGACACATTTAAAGAAGAACAGAAAATGCCAGTGACGACATAATCTGATGCAGAAACAAAGAGAGTAGTATCAATTGACAGCTAGTGGCCTAAGTATAGACAGTGAGTCAATTTTGATTAAAAAAAGGCTATATTGGACAACCAGGCCAGGTGATTTAACAGAATGATAAACCTGAAAGGAAGCTTTTTTGAGATAAGAACAGAGAGTATTGATCAGTGAATACAATTTTGCCTCTAATCCATAGGTTCTCAGATTTTTGTGGTAAAGGAACTACTTTTCTGGGCAAGGAGTACCTTCCTTAAAGAAGTAAGAAAAGGGAAATATCCATTTGCCAAACAAAAGGAAAGAATGATGTAGCTATTGATAAGAAACCAACAAGGTGACCTCTATTTGGAAGTGGAGAGAGTATTAAATATACATATAAATCGTTGATAATCAAAAGCCAGCATGACCGGAAATCAGTCCAGAGTCTACCTGGGAGACTTGGCGAACCACACAAAGGACAATTTCAACTCCCCAAAGTGGAAAAAAAAGTAGAAGTTTAAGAATCAGGAGTGCTTGGGAGCAAGGTCCTACCTACCCTCCCATTATTTCTTCCCACCCACATGCTTAGAAGAAAATCATATTAGTACTTAAGCTATCAGGGATGGAGGTAGAAATAAAGGATATTACAGATTGTTCTTGACTTTATTTATTTATTTATTTATTTATTTACATCAATGAGAAAATAAGGGTTAAATCTTGAGGAAAGGAGAGTATTATTTGACCAGGGCATCTGTTTTATTAAATGCAAAGTGCTTTTCAGCAAATATTTCAAACAGTGGATATCAAGCTGATGAACCTGTAGAAACAGTATCAAAGAGGGTGTGTTCTTTAGTTTTCTTTTCTAAAAGTGATCGCTTGTGAGCAGAAATTGCAAAGAGGTGAGATGTGAGAATTACCTAAAGAAATGAATAATGGAAGAGATGGCCAGAATTGGAAATTTGTAAGTCAGTACATTTATTTATTTTTTTAATGTTTATTCTTGAGAGAGAGAGTGAGACAGAGTGTGAGCAGGGGAGGGGCAGAGAGCAAAGGAGACACAGAATCCCAAGTGGGCTCCAGGCTCTGAGCTCAGCTGTCAGCACAGAGCCTGACGCGAGGCTCAAACCACGAACTGGGAGAACATGACCTGAGCCAAAGTTGGACGCCCAACCGACTGAGCCATCCAGGGGCCCCAAAGTCAGTACAGTTATTGAACATCTACTCTGATCCCAGTGTGGACATGTGGAGTTAAATCAAGTTCTCGTCCTTAGAGGGATTATATTCAAATAGGGGGCCTAAAACCTAAACAAAAACAATGATGACATATTAATAAAAGCCCAGAGAGAGGTTGATTTTCTACCAGTCTATTAATTGTCCTTATATTCCACTTGGAAGATGACTTCCTGAAGAAAAAAAGTGGGGGGTAAAATGAATTGCTTATCCCAAATGATAATTCTTCAGAATCTCTGGTTCAAAAGCTTTGAGAATAGAAAAATCATTCCTTCAAGGAACAGTCAGAAGGAGAGAACAAGAAGACATGGTCTGATGTTATAATATTTGAAAAGTTAGCATGGCGTTCAGCCAAGAGAAATGGAACCAAGTAAGTATAGTGTTTGGAGAAGGACAGGGAAGAAAATGTGGATAATGGGAGGAATCTCAAAGATGGGAATTGAAAGGGGGTAGGGGGGACGTTGGGAATTGAGGGCAGATGTTTCAGAATTGAAAAGAAAGTATAAGACTGTATCTAGTTAGATTTTAGTGCAGCCAAAGAAAGTTTAACAAACATGGTATCTGTGATGGCTTAAAAAGATGTCCACTGGGGCGCCTGGGTGGCTCAGTCGGTTAAGCGTCCAACTTCAGCTCAGGTCACGATCTCGCGGTCCGTGAGTTCGAGCCCCGCATCAGGCTCTGGGCTGATGGCTCAGAGCCTGGAGCCTGTTTCCGGTTCTGTGTCTCCCTCTCTCTCTGCCCCTCCCCCGTTCATGCTCTGTCTCTCTCTGTCCCAAAAATAAATAAACGTTTAAAAAAAAAAAAAAAAAAAAGATGTCCACAAATTCTTGATTGCCTCCCCTTCAGGAGGAACTGCACTTAATGACTCACTTCTAATGAGCAGAATGTGGTAGAAGTGATGTTAGGTGATTTCCAAGACTGGGTTGTAAAAGGCATTGTGGCTTTGCTCTTTCTCAGATCTCTTGATCTTGAGGGAGTCAGCTGTCAGGTTGTGAAGAGACTCAAGGGCTCCTGACTGGTACATGCGAGCAAACCTGGTTCTTGGAAGCAGCTCCTGAATCCCTAGTTAAGTCTTTAGATGATGTCTTGACTGTAGCCCAATAGGAGTTGAGTGGTTCCAGCTCAAGTTTTAAGGCACTTCCAAATTCCTGAGCCACAGAAATTGCAAGTATAAATGTTCACCGTATTTAAGCCATTGAATTTGGGGGCGATTTGTTACACAGCAATAGACAAGTAATATGGTACTCCAGGTAGAAAACAAGACTATAAGAAAGGCGACAGTACAAAAATGACAAAATTCAAGAGACACAGCTTTACCATTTGTTGTTCAAAGAAGGAGCAAACAAGTAGCTGTCACGTTGGTAATGTTTATTTTTCCTCTGCTGGAAATCAGGAGACCTCAAAGATGCTTGGTGGCAGATAGTTCAGCGGCTACCTATTAAGTGCTTACATATCGGATCTGGTTTTTTCTCTAGCATCCGTAAAAATGAACTAGAAATGGGCCTTTTGGTTCAAGGTGCTTGGAGCGTAGTAAGAGAGACAGATGTAAACAAGGATGACCACGTGATCACGAGTGAAGTAAAATGTGATTCTTCTGGGTTGCCTGGGTGGCTCAGCCAGTTAAGTGTTGACTTCAGCTCAGGTCATGATCTCATGGTTTGTGAGCTCAACCCCCACGTTGGGCTCTGTGCTGACAGCTCAGAGCCTGGAGCCTGCTTTGGATTCTGTGTCTCCCTCTCTCCCTCCCCCTCCCCCTCAGAGCTCACGCTCTATCTCTCTCTCAAAAATAAATATTAAAAATTTTTTTTGGGGGGGGGGCGCGCTTGGGTGGCTCAGTTGGTTAAGCATCTGACTTCGGCTCAGGTCACGATTGCGAGGTTCGTGAGATCGAGCCCCGCGTCGGGCTCTGTCCTGACAGCTCAGAGCCTAGAGCCTGCTTTGGATTCTGTGTCTCCCTCTCTCTCTGCCCCTCCCCTGCTCATGTGTGTGCTCGCGCTCTCTCTCTCTCTCTCTCGCTCTCTCTCTCTCTCTCTCTCTCTGTCAAAAATAAACATTGGAAAAATTTTTTTTTAATTTTTTTTTAATGTGATGCTTCTGCAATAGAAGATAGACCTCTTCTAGTTTGTTTGGAAAGTTAAGTATTCTCTAGAGATTCTAATCAAAAGAAATCTTTTAAAAGTTGGCAAGATGCTGATTGCTGTGTTTATAAAGTTTCATAAAACAAACTTAAAGAAGAGCCCCTAAATGGTGGTGTTCGCTTAATATTTCCCCAAAGATGTTGTACTCCTGACATGACTGTAGTTTATTAAACTGTTCCAGTCTCTTCCCAGTTTCAGGAATTCTATCTGTTTTGCGGTTGAGAAAACTGAAGCAGCAAACCATTGGGAAATTTGCCCAAGGTTGTGTTGCTAGTCAGTAAAGGAGCCAGAATATGAACCCAGGCAGCCTGGTTCCACAGCCTGTAATACAACCAACTGTCCTCCTTCTCAGTTAGTGTGACTGTACTAGAAACCTGGAGTCTGAACAAATCACGACTTGCCCAATGTCACATGACCAGTTTCTACCTGTGTCATAGTGGACTGATTTCTTACAGACTAACACTTCTGGTGAAAACAACTAGAAAAGCTGGACAAAACCTTGAAATAAGCAAAAAGCAACCAAGAAGTAGCCTTTCAGGAGCCTATGGTGCTGGGGGCAAAAATTAGAGGTCAGGGCCACCAAGGAGGCATGGCCCCAGAAAAAAAAACAAAAAGCCAGGCCTTTAGTATGGACTCTCCAAAGTCTACATACTAGAAGCCCAAAGCAAACCTGAAATAAATCACACTGTCATTAATTCTGTTCCTCATTGTATTAAGGTGTTCTGTGCTACCTTCACTGAGTAGAGAAGCAAAAGCAAGTAAATCTCTGGAAGACAGTATCAGCCTTACAAACCTCATATCAATATGCAGCATTCAAATTAAAGTACCAAAAGATAAGGCTGAATTACCAAAAACAAAGAGGGGAGAAAAAGAGAATAGAAACAGACCTACAAAAACCCAGATTTTGAATGTGTAAGTGTGGTTTTTAAGGTGAATGGATTCGTAGTTTCAGGAAATTCTGCAAGATGAATTTGAGTAGAGAATTAGAAGTAATAAACAAAAAGAGCAAAGTGAGAATTATAAGACCAAAAAATACAGTAATTGAAATTAACAACTTGGTGGGTTTACAGTAGATTAAACACAGCCAAAGAAGGGATTAGTAAATGGGATGACAGCTCAAAGGAATAGAAATTTTAGGTTTCTAAAACACACACAAAAAGAAAAGCACAAGAGATTTTGCTATGGACCGAATGTGTGTGTGTGTCTCCCTTTATCTCTTGCAAAATTCACATGCTGAAGCCCAGTACCCAATGTGATGATATAGGGTGGGAGGAGCCCTCATGAATGGGATTAGTGCCATGAGAAAAGAGACCCTAGAGAACTCTCTTGGCCCTTCCGCCGTTTGAGGACACCATGAGAAAATGGTTATCTATGAAGCAGGAAGCAGGCCCTTACCAGACACCAAATCTGCCAAATCTGATCTTGACTTCCTTGTCTCTAAAACTAAGAGAAGTCCATTTCTGTCTTTAAACCACCCAGCTTATGGTATTCTGTTATAGAAGGCTGAACTGAGATTTATAGGACCAACTGAAAGGTTTACCGTACACGTAACCGGTGTCCCAAAAGAGTGGATGGTGAGGAGGAGAGGTAGGCAAGAGGGGGAAGCAATATTTGAAGCAGTAAATGCTAGTGCCACATGACTAGTGGATAGCCAGGCCAGGTCTAGCTTCAGATTTATCGTCTTCAAAACATTTTTCATTATGACACATAGCACCCAGAAAATGTCGTTTAAGAAGTATGTGTTTAACCCAGGTCAAGGTCAGGAAATAGGACACTGCTGGCACTCCAGAAGCTCCTGCCCACCCCCATAGTAGCTTCCTGATTGCACCACGCCTCCCACTAGAGATAACTGCTACCTTTGATTTTATGATAATCATTTTCATCATTGGTTAAACCTATGTGTATATCCCTAACCAGTCCATTTTAGCTTTGCCTGCTTTTGAATCCTGTGGATGGTATCATACTGCAGCTATTGTTTTCTCATTTTCTTCTCTTGGTCCGTACTGTATGAGATTTATTTAGTCCACGTTGATACGTTATGGGACCTGGTCTGGATCACCTGGCGGAAGAACCAAGTGGCACTCGGAGATCTCGGAAGGCAGGAGGTTTATGTTACACCTGTGGGCTCAGAGATCACTCTCCAGAGGTCTGAGCCCCGAGCGTAAGCAGAGGGAACAATTTGTAGCCTGTTACTTCTGCATTCTGCATTAGTAGTAATTTGGCACGTGAAGCAAGCAGGGCAGGAAAAAGAACCTGGAAGGGGGGTCTTCGGTGGGGGACTGGAAATTTCTCCGTCAGTCCTATTGGCCATCTTATAACAGATTTTTCCCTGTTAGATCGATTTCATTGTGTGATGAAGTATATACCTCATCTATGTGTCCATTTTCCTGTTGGTGGAGATGAAGAGTGTTTGTACTTCAACGTCATTATGAGTAATGCTGCTCGGACGTTCCTAAACCTGTAGCCTAGTACACATGTGCACGCTTCTCTAGAGCACTTGTCTAGAACACCTTCCTGCAGTGGAAGTGCAGGGTTCTTAAGAATGCCTGCACTCAACTTCTCCATGATGCAAAAACGGTAGTGCTGGCTTCTACCCCCACCAACCATGAAGACTTCCCAAGTCTGGCACACTTCCCACCTCACAATCGCTGCGACACATTGGCCTCCCGAGGAGGGACACTCAACAGGCTTCCGCTCTTGGGCCCCGTCATGGAAAGCTTGTTTACTACCTCATGGGGGCCTGTGCCTTCCGATCAGTGACACCCCAAAACAAAAGCGTGTGTGGAGAGAGAATGCGGGGCTGGAGTCTGTTTGGGTCCTCTTTTCTCAGTGTAGGTATTCACACAAAACCCTGTTAAGGTTCTTTGACAAGCTTTAAGTGAGGGTCCAGAGCACAGCACTACTGGTCGAGGGGAGCGTGGCATGGTTTATTTCACCCAAGTCCGCCGAGTCGTTCCAGAAAACCAGCCTGGAAGGACCATGGAAATGTGGACAAGAATGGCGGCACTGCCTTCCCAGGGGTCCTCCCCTGCCTCATGAGCTTTCTCTGGAGGCAGAGTTGTTTTGACTCTGGAGCCTCTCCATCTCTGTCGGGCCCAGGGAATTGGCCCAAACTGAGGAAAAGAGATGTTAGAGCACTCTCCCCACCTGTGTCCCAGTGTTTCATCGAGGCAGTTTTACACAGCAAAGTCTGGAGCAGGGGCGGACCCCTTAATTTTTTTTTTTAATGTTTATTTATTTTTGAGAAAGAGCATGAGCAGGGGAGGGGCAGAGAGAGGGAGACACAGAATCCAAAGCAGGCTCCAGGCTCTGAGCTGTCAGCACAGAGCCTGCTGTGGTACTCGAACTCACAAACGGTGAGATAGTGACCTGAGCCGAAGTCAGATGCTCAGCCAACTGAGCCACCCAGACGCTCCGAGGCCAGAGTCCTTAGAATCAGGAAGGCATCCACAGCCTGGAGGTGAGGTTGGCCATGGAGCTCCCTCCTTCGAGGGGCTACTTAGCCCATCAGTCATGTTCATACCTTTTTCTCATGGCTCTGAACATCTGAGAGCGCTGCTGGTAGTTGGCCCAGATCTCATTTCTGTTCTCAAACTGTCTCAGCATCCCCTGGATGGCTCAATGAAACACAGATGGCTAAGCCCCACCCTGGAGTCTCTGAGGCAGCAGGTCTGGGGCGAGGCCTGAGAATTTGCTTTTTCTGGCTGATTCCCAGGTGACACTGCCACCGTTACTGGTCTCGGGAGCACACCTTGAGAGCCACTGGTCTAGCTCCTCTTCAGGCTTCATTTAGTGCTGGTTGTGAGAACATGTAACTGCGTTTTAGTTCGTAGATTGGAAATTCTACTCAGGATGCATTGAGAATGCCCCAAATGTTCAGCATTCCTGCTTGACATAAACTTGGTTCGTTCTGTGTCCTTAACTTTAAGCTTAGTTTCTGCTCAAGAGCCCATGAAATTAACAATTAGCTTCTCTGCTGCATCAGTTTTACTGGCGTTAATGCACGCATACACGTGACGCGCCATGATGTTACATTAAGGAGCTTAAATTAGAAGCAAATCTCCCTGGTCAGAAAGTCATCTGGTCATTTGGCTTAATGAAAATTGGGTCTGTCATGTACTGACCCTGACTCATGTACCGCCTCCACGACGATGCTGCTCTGTGAATTGAGAAGTATCTATAAAACCAGCGTAGGGCCCCGCTTGTGCTAAACTGTAAAGGTGAGGTGGCCTTCTGTCTTCTCCGAAAGACACAGACTCCTGTCCCAGAGTACATATATTTCAATGAAATTTACTAGAAGCTTGAAACTAAACCTTGCTTTAAGGAAAACATGAAGCCCTCAGGAGAGGGTTGAGTGGTTCATAACTTGTATGTACTGTTGCACGCGGTTGTGGTGTCCTGATCCGCTAGGACTAATAACTTGTGACAGCCACAATGACGCCAACACCGCAGGCCTCGCTCACGCGTGGAGTACCCGTCAGGCCGCACCTGCTTCACTCCGTTCTTTTTTTAGAACAGTACACAGCCACCAGCTTGGGCGATGATTCTGAGGACGCTGACGCTAGGCTGCATCTATCTAGTTCGGTCCTGCGAAAACAGTCATGATTTGAGAATTATGCAGTCAAGTGATTGCTTAGAACCAACGCTGTCTTGTGCTGTTTGCTGTTTAGAATATTACGTCGATAGGGTGGGTTGACCGGATCATCTGTGACATCAGGGTTCGTGATGATTTGTTTCTAAGAGGTCTGGTGTGGGAAATGCTCTTCAAGTTCTGTGTCCTCCTCCCCACCCCCGACCCTTTAGTGGCCATGATTCTGAAAATCACATGTAGCCTGAGGCTGAATTGGAGAGAACTCTTCCTGTGTCTTCCTGAAGGTTCACCCTGTTACCACTTGATGTTCCTCTGGGACATCAAGCCCTGGGATGAAGTGTGGAGATAAGATGGGGCTTTTCCCTCAAAGGTTTGTTTCTGCTTGGTCTGTTTGAGACTGAGGGATACATAAATACAAACTATGAATACAGTTGTCTCTTGATTCTTTTATGATAGCAGCTGTGACTGGTGGGTGAGCCCCGAGGTGCTTTTACAGAGTTGAATGTCCCCAGACATCCATTTCCCTGAGCTGTCATTGACTTCATGGGATTTCCACTTGTCTTGCAAGATTGGCACACTTTGTATCAAATGTTTGTAAACTCTGTGTAAGAGACAATGGCTGAGATGCTTGTACATTTTGTCCCCATGGGAAGGACACAAAGCTGGGTGGGTCCTCAGCAGCAAGAAGGTGCTGGGTATTGGGGAACACTGAATCCTGCTTTAGGAATTCAGTCACCAACTGTAGTAGCCTTGGGGCGCCTGGGTGGCTCACTCAGTTAAGTGTCTTGATCCTGGCTCAGGTCGTGATCTTGCAATTCATGGGTTCGAGCCCCACATTGGGGCTCTGCTCTGGTGGTGTGTAGGCTGCTTGGGATTCTTCCTCTCCTCTCTGCCACTTACCTGCTTATGGTCTCTCTGTCTCAAAATAAATAAATGAACTTTAAAAAAAGAAAAAAAGAACTGTAGTAGGCACTCACCATCTGTATGGCGAAATATGGCAAAATATGGCGGTGGAGAAGACATGGTCTACCTGGCCTAATGCATAATGAAGGAATAAGACATGCGTGTAAATTATTTATTACAGAGAAGTTACTAGAATGCACTCTGCTTCTGCCACTGGAAGCTATTGCTTTATGCTATGTGGCCAGATGAGGAGGAAGAACTTCTCTTGATTGAGAATGGGGAGGCTTCCCCAGGTGGAAAACCTTATAGCTGAGCCTTACAGGAATAGTTGTCCAAGGTGGGGGGACAGGATGGCTCAAAGAACAACGTGAACAGATGTGAAAATGGCACTAGGGGTGGGACATACTTTCATCTCCTTCATTTTGATCTGTAGGCAGGGGCCAGGAGACACAGCCCCGATGGGCTGTGGTGGGTAGTAGGGTTTTATTCTGAGGCCGTTGTGGGAGGTCAGCCTCCTTCCACTCCCCTCCTCAGCCTCACCAGCTATTTAGTGCCTCAGAAGAGGCAGGACCAATTTTAATAAAAATAATGGTATCTTTCTAAAAATGTATTCAAAGGTAAGCAAGGCACTGACATAATCACAAATTTAAACATTTCTCAGGAAAATTTGTGCTTAAACCATAGTACAGCCACCCCTCCCCCACCCCCCACCCCCAGGATATTACCAACCATGTTTAAAATGCAAGCCAGAGTTTTCAACTGCTCTTAAAGTATTTATTTTTAAATAGCTTAGAATTTGAAAATTTTTGATGGCTTAATTTCTGATAGTCAGCAGAAAGGAAATCTCTAGCTGCTGCCTATATGCAAATCCACTTTTTACAGATTCCCAGTTTATCCCAAATAGGTTGGGAAATTTGAAAAGATGCAAGTCTCTTCAGCATCCGGTTAACACCGGTATCCTACAGGCCCTGGAGTCTCCGGTTTTCACACTAAAATCTATTTGGCACTGAAGCTGTACTAAGCAAAATGCAGTTTTGCTCGGGGTCCGGACACGTGAACCCTGGATGGCCTCCGGGTCATCCTCAGCGTCAGGTGTCGCAGAAGACACCGCAGGAGACCGGGCTCCTGTGCTCGCGGGTGGTGGCGATCCCCCGTCTCCTGCGCGTGGCCCACCCTGACTCGTGTTCTGTTTCCTCCCCAGCCCAGTGACTTCTCCGTGTCTCTGAAAGCATCAGGGAAGAACAAACATTTCAAGGTGCAGCTTGTGGACAATGTCTACTGCATCGGGCAGCGGCGGTTTCACACCATGGACGAGTTGGTGGAACACTACAAAAAGGCACCCATCTTCACCAGCGAGCACGGGGAGAAGCTCTACCTCGTGAGAGCGCTGCAGTGACGGCCCCTGCCACAGCCCCAGCCACCTCTGGGCCCTCGGGGCCGCACTCACCTCCCCAGAGCCGAGCGGACCGGCCCCCAGAAGAAGCCGCACTCACGGGCCCTTCCGCAGCGGGCTCCGCTCCGTCCGGTGGTTCATCATCGTCTCTTGGCTTCCTTTGCCTCGTTCATCTTCGCGTGCAGGTTGGTTTGTTTGCCACTCGCCTCTCCTCTGCCGCGCCGCGCCCTGCCACCCACTCTCCAGCCGCCCTCCTCCCGGCCAGGTTCAGGGGTCGGGAGGCAAGGAGGAACGTTCCTTCACTTTATTCCTGTGCAACTGAAAACAACCTTCGGGTTGTTCACGCTGACAGAACCCCTCATTAAAAAGACATCGGGCACGGTTTGAATGCACCAAAGCTGCCGTTAATTATGTGAACTACAGTACGCTCCGAACGCGGGGTCCTCAGGCCCTTGGGCTCCCTCTCCGGCCAGGCGGCACCTGCGAGGTCCCCGGTCCTGGCAGCCCTGGCTCCGTGCCCCTCGCCCCTGCATGGCTCCCAGACTGTCCAGGGAGAGTGGACGCGCTTGCGGGTAGCAGCACCAGAACCACCAGATGAGACAGTCGCGAGGAAACTCCAGTGCCTTCGGGGCTATGCTTGCAATAAAAGAAATTTCCTTGAAAGTCCGTCCGCAGAAGCCGGACCGGACCGGTGACTCCGAAAGACAGAGGTTGTGGTCATTTCCCCCCAGATGTGCCATCCGCATAGTGCTTTTTCCTCTTGCCCTTCGGCTTGTTTAAATTTCACAATTATGTATTTAATTCTCAAAGTAATATGTATCTGTAGCCATTTGTTGACACTAATACAGATGATTAAGGAAAACAGCTGATCTTTGGGGAAGGGGAGCTACCATACACTTACACACACGCACGCGCACACACACACACACCATATATATATATATATATACACACACACACACACACACACACACACACACACATATATACACACACACATCCATGGATGTGTGTGTGTATATATGTGTGTGTGTGTGTGTGTGTGTGTGTGTGTAAGAACTATTTGCTTTACAGGGAATTTTTCAGGGTTTACAAGAGAATATGTGATTGGTAGTTAAAAGACACACAGAATGTTTATGAAGAAATTGCATTTTTTTCTTTACATTTGAACTTCTTTATAGTTGAAATATACAGTCTTGAGATGGCACATTCCTACAACTGAAGAAGGGGTCTCGAGACCTCCTAAACTTGCATACTCAGTTTTTTGGATATTGTAATAAAAAACGTATTATGAGAAGACTATGTGTGTATTGATCTTTGGGAAAACTCAGACTCAATACAGGGAAGTAGTCGCTCTAGCATTTACTGAACACTCAGTGCCTACAGGGAAACATTTTTAGAGAGGAGTCTAATAAATTTATTATTTGTGTGTTTTCTTTTTCTACCACCACATCTTTGTATGTTGAAATAATAAATTTGAATTAGTGAAACTCTCCAAGAGAAAGCAGAATCTCAAGCCTGGTCTTAACTTTACTCTTTGGAAATTATCTGTCACACAATGTTTTCCTAAATGTTCATCAGCCCCCGCTTCTCAGCTGCAGCTTTTCTCTCTTCACCCGGGTCTTACTTTCATTTGCTCAATCGGTAAATGAATCTCGAACGGTCGCGATGTGCCAGGCACTGGAAAACAGGATTTGTGCCTTCGCGAGCTAATTACGAGTGCGTGTTCAACGCTCCATCTATGCGTCCTCACTTATTATTCCTCATTACAATCCCATGAGAGGGCCCTGTTCTCATCCCCCTTACAGAGTTGGAGAAAGTGAGGCATGAGGTACGTGCGCAAGGTCACATGGCTGGTACGTGGTAGGGCAGGGTTGCACACCCAGAGATCAGGCTTCAGGGGTACAACCTTCCAACACCAGCCCAGGAAGGAAGGCTTCCAAGAGAAATAAGATATTCTCACCCATGAGAGTTTGCTCTTCATCTGCCATTCCTGTTTTCTGTGAGTTGATTGTATCTCTTTGTTGCCTTTGATATAAATTAGACGTTTGGGTTTTGGTACCTGGAGTTGGGGTACCCTGTTACATCAGAATATATATCCAGGTGAGTGATGTGGATCGCTAGTCTAGACGAAGCACGTGTATTCTGTACCTTATCCCTGGAAATAACAAGTCCTCCTGACTTTTCAGGTCTCGCTGTTGTGCGTTCCATTTTGACTTGATGCTTAAAATCCCTGTGTATAATGAGTGTCTGGATAGCTGAAAGAGTTGGATTTACACGTAGCAATTAAGGAAGAAACCAGCAATTAAAGGACACAAGACAGATACACATTTTGGCTTCAGCAACTGCTTTAAGGCTTATAGTTAAAACTGACAGTCGTCGTCAGTCTTGTCCCAAACCACCATGGGAAGTCCTCCAGCTGCCTGGGGTAGATGAAGGTTCGTATTTACAAAGGTTCCAGCATCCCTGTGTGGCAGCAGGTGGCCCGGTGGAAGGTGGATTGATAGCCCCAGTGTGAGCCTGTTGACGGTGGCGGAAGGCAGCCAGGGCAGAGTCCCCACGCGGTTTGGAGTGTGGACCACCGATCCTCGGTCCAGGTGGGACTTCTGCCATCACCTTCCTGCAAGACCGAGATTTCCCAAGCGCACCCTGCTTTGCCGTTCCTTTGCCTCTGCACAGACAGCAAAGGACAATAAAGGTCAGTCATCTTACAGTTGTGTGACTCTGCTCATTTGTTTGCATTAAATGTGCCTTCATTTTTCATCAACAGCCCCGCTCAATTACAGTACTGAACTACCAAGCCCTCGCACGTGACTTAGGCCAGATGCCATTAAATCATGTTTCTAGGGAGCTAAAACTGGCTGTGTTTTCTCCCAAAGTGCATCACAAATTATAGTCTTAAATTATAATTAGAATCTTTAGGTCTACTGAAACTGACATTTCCAAACAGTATTTTTGGTGCCAGTACAATTTTGTCTTTGGTTCCTATGTGTCAACTGCCTTATTAACTACTTTGGTACCCTTTCTACCGCCCCATACTAGAATGCCCAATTAATTTAAGACCAAAGTTTAGAACTGTGAGAGAGGGTAGAAAAGCTTGGAAGTTTTTCTCTTAAAATAAAACTGTTGGGTAAATACAGGGCTGGCTTGGGCTGTTTCTCACGAGAACTCAGCCACACTCACTTGCTAGTGTGTGATTCGTGTAACGAATACAATCATTTCAGGTGTTAACACCTTGCGGGCGTGCTGTCTGCTCTCCCATGAAGCGGTGTCCCACTTACAGACTTGGGAGCTGCCGCCAAAGCCGAGTGTGGGAGGAGTGCCACGTTATCTTTATTAACCCTGTGGCCTCAAGCGAGTATGCTTCTCCGAACGTGTTCGCTTACTGGCGAATGGGACTGCCCGCCATCTTTGTGATTCACAGGGCCGTGTGAGGACTAGCTGGGGTAGGACCCTTGACCAACTTCGTAGGACGTGCTACACAACACCAATCCGTGCCAGACTGGCTGTGTGTCACATAATCTCCTTGACATTTTTCCTCATTTGTTGGAACTCTTTGGTGTATCCACCAGCCATGGGCTTCCTCAGAGGGCCCCACTGCAGAGCTCTGGCTCCATGAGACCCTCAGTGTGGTCCCTACTGGGCAGTGTCAGTGCCAACCCACTCCCACTTTTTAGACTCTTCAGGTATTCGAGGACATGCTGTTCCAAGAAACTCCTCATCCTAAACATGTGACCCATCTTTCATTAGAAGCCCAGGTCCCAAGACCATACTTGGCCGTACTGAGCACATACTCCCCTTACATTCTTACCTCAGTAGTTGACAAATGCACATCCCTAAAAAACTTCAGGGAAAACTTTGTTTTCTCCTTGGCAGGAGTGGAGGGCGGTAGAGGACACCCTCCATGTCTCGTGAAGAAGCCTTTATGTTTCTTAGCCTGAGCTGGCAATACAAGAGTCCTTAAGTATGGGGCCAAAACTGAATAGGCCAACCAGTGTTCAGAAAACCTCTGCCCCTATCAGCTCAGGCTATTATAACTTTCTACCTTAAAGCAAGTGGCTCATAAACGACAGAGATTGATTTCTCAGAGTTCTGGAGGCCGGAGGTAGAGTGGGGTGCCATTGCGGTCAGGTTCTGGGGAGAGCCCTCTTCCTGGTTGCAGACCTCCTCCACACTGTGTTGTCTCCTCAAATGGCAGAAAGAGAGCCAGCTAGCTCTCTGGCTTCTTACAAGGACGATAGTTCCGTTTGTGAGGGTACCACCCTCATCACCTAATTGCCACCCAAAGGCCCCACCTCCAAATGCCATCATATTGGGGGGTTGGGTGTTCCCCTGTGAATTTGGGGATGATGCAAGCATTCAGTCCATAATGCCCTCTTCAACAAACGGTATTCCCACTGCTTTGAGGAAACTGGCCATTGCTGTTCCAAAGACAGACCTGGAAGATTTATAGTTCCGACCATTCGACAATGCTGTTCCATGCGGTTTTTCAACCACTCAGATTTTCATTTAGAGGATGCAAGGGACAGGCATCTGCCTTTTCAACATGCTCCCTGGAGATTCGGATGAAGGTGGTTTGGAGCCTACATTTCAGATGCTGTTCTAGTCTGCTTGAAACCTTTGGAAAGTCACCTACGCCCACCCCTCTGTGCTCCACGTTACTGACAACACACACCTTCTATAGCATGCCCTTTCTTTGGATGCTGTAGAGAGAAATGTCAGACTCTGAATGACTAGATTGGTCTTTTTTTAAAGAATAAGCTTTAGTTGCCTTCACCTCCATGTGTATTTCTCCTATCACCGCTCCTAGCCGTAGAGCTAACCGGAAAGACTCATTACGTTCCGTCTTTGGAGGATCCTGTTACTTGACAGTAAGTTATTACTGAAGATGGATGAGGCCGACAGCTGGTATTAAAGCTCATTTTGACAGTTTTTAAAAATACATGGCCTCCTCCCCAGGGGGCAGGCAGTTGGCCAACTCCTCAGCTTGGGGACCAGGTTCTGCAGCCAAAGTCAGGAACCGGAGGGCCAGGGTTTTGTACTCCGGCTCCTCCTGATGGGTGAGGACATGTGGCCTTCCAAGAATAGGTCATGGCCTGGGGAAACCCCAAGTCCAAAGAAGCAGTGGTCCTATTTCCATGGTCATTAAACCCTTTTGGCATCTGCCCTGGGAGTAAGCCTGGGCGCTGCCCCTCTCCAGCAGCGTAAGCCCCACCAAGTTTGGAGACCTCTGTGCCCTGATGGCCTCAGAAACACTGGCACAGAGCTGTACTTTCTGCACAACCATTTAAGGATGATATTATAGTTGTCAGACATTATTATACATGTAGATAAGGTGAACTGCTTTGCATAATAATGTAAAATGCTTAGAACCTTTGTACAGCTTGTTAAATGATCTTAATGAAAAGGGAAAAATAATATGCTAAGTTGTTATCTAAATGAAGCCAGTAGTAACCCAAGTTTCCAGACCCCATCTGCTTGTAGAACCACAGAGGCACTGTATTCAAATGATGTCAACCTTGAACTCTCATTCACGCACAGATGGGATTCAGATGCTAACAGGATCCATTTCTACAAAGATAAGCAGGTCCCTTCCAGTGTGTGAATAGTAAAGAATAATAAGGAAGGAATGACCTCGAAGTAATGAAACCAATTAAAACATTTGCCTAAGCAGAATGTAGATATCCAAATAGCATTTAAATCACAACAATTCATCACAGTGTTCGTATTTGGTGTTAGAGGCTATGGGACATGACCTTTGCTAACAAGCTTTTGGAACTCTTCTTGGAGAAAGGTCCACTCATGCTTCAGGTGTAGCCTTTGACTTCTCAGTGGTAGATCACTAGGGCTGCTTTTTAAATTTCTTTGGTGGGGATGGTGATGTTGGTTACAAAATTATCTAGAAATCATTTCGAGAAATTGGAACTGTTATATTTTCTTTACACTTTTTAATGTTTCCCAAATTTTCTACAATGGATATGAATTATCTGAAGGACATATGCATTTAAAAAATTCTCTTGTATTTAAAATTGCACGGAACAAAATTGGGTGAATAAAGATCAATGCTCAATTGGTCATACTGGTTGTAGAAAAATATTTAGCAGAAAGAGTTCTGCTGTGGACTTTGCTTGGTTTCCTGGTGGTATTAGAAAATAATTTTATCTTTAGCCAACATCCTCATCAAAAATGACTAAAAATCATAATTGCCAAATTGAAAATGTAATGAGGTCAATTAACAGCATGATGGATATTGCAAAATACAGAATTTGTAATCTAGGTCATCTAGAAGCTTCTCAATGAAGCCTACCCTGACCATCCTTATTCTGATCTCTTTTTTTTTCAATTAGTACTTATTAATTTCAAACATAGTGGATAGTTCACTTATTTGCTATGGTTATTATTTATTATCTGTACACACACACACACACACACACACACACACACACCCCTCACAGCTAGAATTCAGTTCCACAAGAGCAGGGGTATATGTCTGGCTAAGTGGTGTAACTGAAATAGAACAGTGCTTGGCACGTAGTAGGTACTCAGTAAGTATTTGTTTAATGGTGTTGGATGAATCAACCTGAGAGAAAAGAGAAATGTCATTTGAGTCCTTTCGTGTCCCCAAATGCCTTTCTGTTGCCCTTGGAAAAGAACGCTTGCTTGCCTGGATGTGGTTCATGCATCACATTTTTTTTTTCTTTCAAAATTCTAGACAAAACTCTGCCATTTTTTGACATTTAGTTAAGCCAATTCCACTTCATCCATGATACCAACATGCCCTCCTCACCGGTATCACTTGCTCCTGCCTTTCTCATGTAGCCCCACCTCACTCAATTCCACACCACCTCTTCCTTCCTAAGGTCCTCATCTGTCCCTAATACACCACTGGCTATTCTCAGCCACCAAGAATTCGGTCAATTTTCTCATCGCAACTTTCGACCACACTATCTTCCCATAATTCCTTCACTCAACCATTTATTGTTCCTGAACCTCTTCTTCCTTCTTAACACCTAAGTGCTCAGGAGCTCCATCCTGTCCAACGGAGATGATGAAATCCAGTTAGACTACTGACCTTCCCACCACCCTTCGAGCCTCAGTTCCTCAGTCCCTCCTCATCATGCCTCACGACTCCACACAAGGCCCCGGGCGTGCACCTCTCCCTGCGTCTGCTCACCCTTCAAGCAGCCATTTTGGTAAATGAGTGACTTTCTCCGTCCTTCAAGCCCCACTGTCCCAGACCCATAGCCATTTCCTTCATCCTGCTCCCTCTTCTCCAGAAGACCTACCGCATTTATCTGGCTGGGCGGGGTGGGGGGGAGGGGGGGGCTGCTGGTTGTTGTACCTGTCATTGTTGGCCAGCCTCTCTGGTGTCTCTCTGTATCCTTTCTCTCCCCTCAGGCTATCAACAACTGAGTTTAGGTTGAACCATA